>NC_056749.1:449905576-450179919 GCF_019279795.1 Protopterus annectens | reverse complement strand
CAGTTTTCTGTTTACTTCTTCTTGAGTTGTTGTGCTAAATGTTTTTATGCTTTTAACAGCAATCTATCCAAACTCAAGCATATTAGACATACAGCCCCTTTTTTCTTTTTAGCAATCTGCAATTGCATCTCTTCATGTTCTGTGAGATTCCCCTTATACTGTAATACTTTAATCTTTATCAGCCCCTCTAAATAGCTTCTAGAACTTCTTAACCATATTGCTTTCTCTTTAATTTCTACCCTATTTTGAACTCTAGTTTCATTTTATTCCACTCTTTAGTTATAACGTTTGTAAAAAAAAATCTATCTTCTGCTAATAACTCTTGAATAATTTCCCCTACCCATTCCTTAAATTTCTCCATTTTAATAGGTATGTGGAACAGCACCCATGTCTCTTTTTTACTTCATTACCCTGTATTTTTATGGTAGTTTTTATTGGTGCATAATCTGAAATAATTATTGGATTTGTATGAAAGCTTTTAGTTGATGCTCATGTTCCTTTGAAATAAAATTTTGATGTAGCCTAGCCCAGTTATTATACCTTGGGGAATAATATATAAACTGTATTAGATTTTCTACTACTGAATTCACATCTTTCATGCGAAATATTTTGACAAATTTCTTTAGAAATCTACCATCTTTTGCTATACTTCCCTTTTAGATCTCCCAGTTACATCCTTGGTGTTGCAAATCAAGTTCCATTCCCTACCTATAAGTAATATTTTCTGCTAAAGCTAATTATTTCTCCCAAAAATGTTCTTAAGTTCCAAAATAGCTGTGTTTTATAATAGGTGTTTTTGATGGAATATAAATACATGTTATTGCAATCCTCCTCCTCCCTTGCCAGTAGCCCCTTACTATCACACATGCACCATTGTTGTCTTTTTACCTGTTTTATCACAATTGATGCCCCTCTAGCAATTAGTATAATTACTGTACTTTTCCTTTGTCTCTGATATTCTGCTGAATATCCATTCTGAAATCTGTTAACTGCCAAATTCACATGCTCATTTCTTTCTAAATGTGTCTTCTGCAGTATTATTATTTGCACTCTGCATTTCTTAATATAATTCAATACTCTCTACTTTTTGTCTATACCTCTAGGGCCATTTATATTCCAAGATAATGTGGATAGCATAGCCAGTATGATAAAAATGCATTGTTTTCACCTGTTATAGATGACAGTTTTTTGAATGTGTATTTCCAGCTTTTGTATTAAATGCACTCTCTAATATTTGGCAGGCTGATCTTTTATACAGTCATTTCTTGTCATCTCCATTTAATACCTTGTTACATTTTTCAAGACTTTTTGTTTTAATGAAAACCCACCAAAAAGTACATTTTCACTATATACCCATACTGTATTAACTTAAAAGAAACACACACAACTATGTACATCTTCAAAAACTGCCGTTTTGCCCTCCAGATAGGAACAGTTGCCCCAGACTGACAGCTGTACCCACAGGCATTACTTAACTGAAAATTATGATTACCCATGCTAAAGCACATGTTACAGTGTTTGTTCCCCTTAAACTGATTGCTATCTGTTCTGTTCTTTTCTTTGTTCTCCTCCAGGATCTTAAAAACAGCTTGTAAGCTTTCAGAAAACATTAACTTTTAGCCCTAAGAAAAAAGTGCAGTGGCTGTCTTTAGATTAAACTAAATTGTACACTGTTCTATTAAACACATTAAAGTTTTAAGGCTGGTAGGGTAGCTGCTACTCTTATTCACTTCCAATAATTTTGAACCTTATTTTTCACTAATCTGTTTGCCATTTGTACCTTTACATTTTGTATTTCCCTCAGGAAAGAAAGCACAGAAATCATAATATTGCTTGCACTTGCAGACAGCTCTTGTCCATGGACATGTAGTCAGCAACGAGAAAAAAAAATCAAGTAACAACTCTGCAGATGCATGAAGGAATCTTTATCAATTTCAGAACAGACTGTACAACGCCTTCCAAATGCAGACTTCTTGACTCCCACTGAACATTTGCTAATGGAAAAAGCTAAAATCTTTGCATATGCAAGAAATGTAGCACTTTTCATGGCTTTCATTATTTTGTCGTATTTTTGAAGCCTACTTGCTTACAAAAACTTGTTTATAGATTAAGCTAAGGGCATTCATTTAGACATTCACCTTTGCAATAATAAGAGAAAATGTCTCAGCTTTACGTGTAATATAATTAGTGCACTTCTACTACTTTCACCCATCCCCAGTAACCCAAGATCACAACATAGTCACTTAAACTTGCTTTTGTCCAGCCTTTCATCTATTATTATTGTAAAGCCTATATTTCTTGCAAGTAAAAGAGTACTTGTTTACTTTAATATATTTAACACATACAACAGTGACTGAAATGCCCCAGCACACCTATTTAAAATACATCTTACTGCATACTACACAAAACTATTTTCTATATATCATGCATTTTATATGTTGAAATATTTTATACAAATAAACCCAAAACTTCACTCACTGGAAGCAGACTTCACCTTAGAAGATGCTGACATCTGTGCAGTCACAGACACTTGGTTTAAGGCTGCAGAAAGCACCCCAGCCATACTAGGTTATAATGCCTTCCACACATTCAGACCACAAACTGAAACTGAGAGAATTAAAGGAGTTGGAGTATCAATATTCATCAAAGATAAATACACCTCTAGATTGGTTAAAGAAAATTATTCCCTTGAACTAATCCAGGGCCAAGTGACTGTAGGTAAGACCCCCTCTCCAAGTTATTGCCAGTTATAGGACCCCTTCCATGAACAAGGATACCTAAACTGCATACTTGGATCTACTTGAATTACTTAAGATACAAGCAAACACCTTGGTTTTAGGTGACTTTAATTACCCTTCCATAGATTGGATAAATGATACGTGTACTAACACACTTGCCTGAAGTTTTTTTGGACTTCATCAACTTCAGTGCCCTGGACCAGTTGGTTGACAACCTAACAAGGGAGCCCAAACATTCTGGATCTGGTGTTCACTAACATGGGTGATCATTGCACCACCCCATGTGTGCGACCCTCCCCAGTGAGGTATGATCATAAATTACATCTGACCCCCCCATTAGCAGCAACTACACTAAAAAAACTTCTCCAAAGCCAATTACAACCTAATACATGGCATTAATAGCTTTATAGCCCCTGCTCTCTCTGATGGCATGGACACCTGTACTGGGATTTACACCAATGCTTGTATAAGTACTTACACAGATGTATTGACCTGATAAGATCAAAACAAGATCCTTGAGAAAGAACAAGCCTGCCTGATGGACATCCACCATTAACAGGTTACACAATAAGAGAAAGAAATTGCTGTCCAAGAGCAGGAAGGAATGGTCTCCAAACTGGAAACATTGTTTCCTTGGATTAAGCAAGCAAATAAGACACCTTGTAAGGCATTCTAAAGCTAACTATAAATCCAAATTAGCCTGCTTCACTAAGGATAACTGTAAGGCCTTCTTTAGCTACATCAGAAACCTTAAAGGAAAAACCCAGATCTTTGCAAAACTGGTTGTTAATAGCACCACATACACTGAACCCACAAAAATAGCCAAACTGCTAGCTGACAGGTTCAGTGAAAACTTCTCCCTCCTGTCCCCATCAAATATCCCCCAAAACATCCCTACCAGGAAATAGCTGCACCACTGGGTACTCTTTTTAACCACAGTCTAAACAGTGGTTTTCTAGCTGCTGAATAGAAAACAGCAAATGTGATCCCGTTATATAAAGCAGGTACCTCCACAGACCCTGGGAACTATAGAGCCATATGCCTGACCAGCCTAATCTGCAAGGCTATGAAAAGAATAATCATGGATCTTATCAACAAAGATATAGGAAACCCAACCCAGTTTGACTTCATTAAAGGGAGATCCTGCCTCTTGAACTTGGTGGACTTCTTTGAGACAGTCACCAAAGCCCTGGATGAAGGCAAATCCATGCATACAGCCAGGCTGGACCTGGACAAAGTCTTTGACATTATTTCCCACACAGGCATCATTGAGAAACTCACCCAGCTGGAGATCAACCCATATATTGTTAGGTGGTTTGTAAACTGGCTCACCGATAGAATACACACAGTCAAAATAGGTGACTCTACCTCCACCAGCAGACCCTTAACCAGTGGTGTTGCACAGGGATGTGTGGTGGGGCCCCTATTGTTTTGAATCTACTTCTCAGATGTACAGGCTAAAACAAAAGGCCTATGGCTGCCAAAGTTTGCTGATGATTGGAAACTGGGAGCAGTCACTGAGGCCCCAAGCAATGTCAACATCCTACATGAGGGACTTACACAGACAAATGACTGGTGCCAAAGTCATGGGCTAAAACTCAATGCAAAAAATGCATTATCATCCCCTTCAGCAAGGGCTACATCCCTGCAGATTACCACATTAATAACAACACCCTAAGCACATAATCAGTGGAGAAAGATTTGGGCACACAGGTTGACAGCAACCTTTCCTTTGACCACCACATCTCCACAGTGGTAATAAAGGCTTTCTATACTGCCCATCTCATAGGTAAGGGTATTGCATCCAGAACAAAAGAGGTTTTAACCCCCTTGTACTCCTCACTCATCAGGCCAACAATAGAGTACAATGATACCTTTGATATGTACCTTGCCAGGCACCTACAGCAACTGGAAAGACCTCAAAGGTTTCTTACAAAGAAAATTCAGGGTCTTTAGCATATGTCATACATTGACAGATTGAAATTGCTGTCACCATTCACTGTGTCTTACAGACTACTCAGAGGTGACCTCTGCCTTGCAAATAAAGCAATCTCAGATCCTGCTCTAATGGAAATGCTGCACATTTGTAAACCAAATGTTATAAGATGCACTCACTCTAGGGAACTCAGCCCCTAGTATGCAACATCAGCAAGACTTGCTGGAGAGACAGATATGTCTCCCAGAGGTTACCTCTCCTCTGGAACAAACTTCCAATTCAGGTGAAGCAGAGCCTGTGCTAACACTATTTAAGAGTAATTTGGATGATTGGATGGGAAACCGCAAATTCACCCCATGAGTTTCATCTGTCTCCCTCTTGGATTGGGCAATAATTGTTGACTTAGTTCCACTTAACACCTTGATATTCTTGGACAGGGCAATAGTTGTTGACTTAGTTCCACTTAACACCTTGATATTCTTGGGAACAGGGTTTGTACTTGGTTAGGCTTGTAAGGATCCTAGGGCCATTAGCCTAGTAACCTCACATGATCCTATGAAGAAAAAAATTGTTTTACTTACAGTTGCATTAATGACAAAGCAGGGTATATGCTTTAAAGTCCACCAAAAGTTTAACATAGTCAACAAAAGTCCAGTTTTTCTTAGCTTCATTTTCTTGCAAAGCCATATTTCACAAATCTGATTAATCTTTATAATATCACATTTTTTCACTAATTTCAGTGTTGCTGGTCTTCTCCCTGTTTATCTCCATCTCCCAACACCAGACTCTGGTTTAAGTTCAAGGTACTCCTGATTCTTCTAATAAACTCCTGTGCTTTGTGTGTGTCAAGCATTTTCCTTTGGAACATTGGAAAGGGTTTCACTGACAAACTCTCTCTGTGAACTTTATTGTCAGAAGAATGGAAAACAAAATTCCCTTATGTTTGATGGCTCACTTTTTATTGGAAAACATCTTGTATTTCCTACTTAGCCTGTTCTGCATCAAAAAATGTCTTTGATCCTCCAGGAAGAAAAAATATTCTGAAGATAGCTGGAATACAGTAGCTTGAATCTCACACTTGCTTCTCTATATTCTCTGATTGCTGGGATAAATTTTCTCTTCTGCTTGGTGAACAGTGAATAATCATTTTCCATATGCACTCTGATGTATTCCATTTTTAATATGTTTCCCCTTCCACCACAGTTTTGTCAGGATCATCTCTTTCTGTTGGTGTGATTGTATCTTTACTAATACAGAACTTGGCTTCTTTCTCATGGCCAGGTTTGGAGCATATACTAATCCTGCTGTAGAACACCAGTCCAGTTGCTTATTTGTGCTTTCATAAAATTAATACAGTCTGCTCCTTCCAGTTTCTTCTTTCTAGTTTCTCTGGTACAGCAGAAAATTGCGGGTTTTCTCTGTGCACTCTGTCTTCTAACTCTACCAGTTTTTTTAACTACTCTTCTTGAGAAGTCTCATACTCAGTCTTTTCTTCATTTCAGCTCTGAATTTTGTAGTTTTATCAGTTCATCTGCATATTTAGTTAAAGCTTCTTTTATTTTATTCCATCTTTTTTTATTTGAGTTCACATACTCCTTCAGTGTTTCATTTACTTTAATTATCTCTGATTGCATATGATTTATTTTTTCCTCTAAATTACAGAAAACCATCTGTTGCACCAAACCTGAAGCTTGAACTAAATGTTGCTGAACAGCGGCAGGATTTTTCCCAGTCAGTGTTTTCACCTTTTCTAGTTGATTTTCTTTCAGTTTCTCTAAAATTCTTCTTTGCTGGCATCCAGGCAGTGTACTTACAAGTCAGTAACCAAATGCTACTTAAACTGCCATAATATTACTAGCTGATATTTCTCAGTTTCTTTTTTCACACTGGGTGAGCTGAAATTAATCTGTTGATCAATGTGCAGCCATCTTATAAATCCTCAAAACAAATATGTATTGATATAATCTTGATAATCTGGGCAGTTGCATGCCTTACAGATAAGACATGACAGGTGTCATACAGCAATTAGACAAGTGAAATTCTAGTTTACAGTCAGGGTGTCCCACAGAGCTCTGTCCTAGGCCCATACTTGTTTAGGTTGAATCATTCGGATCTATATTTTTTCACCTGAGGTGTTCTATAGTCTGTATGCTGATGACTTGATAATGGGTAAACTAATTACATGTGTTACAGTTGTGGCATGTAAGCAAAAGTACTTGACTAAATTAACCATTTAGGCGCGGGGAATACTATGTTGATAAATATGCCAAAAACTAAGCATATCAGAATTGGGAGACAAAGGAGGGAATTTAATAAAGCCTACACTTTTTTTTCTTGTAGAGATTGTGCCTCAATTCTTACACGGATGCAAACAAGCAGGTGAATATCATACAAATGAGGCAGGTAGAGTGATCCAACAAGCAGAAAGGCATGTGTTCAGACCCTGTGTCAGTGTCTGTAGTGTACATGGAAAAATTCCATGTACAGGAGTCTAGACAGTCAAAAGGGAGTGTAAAACTGTAGAAATGTGGGCATAAAGTGCCTGAAAATGTAAGACCACATACACATATGACTAAAAGTATTAGTCTGTATCTCAGAAAGATTAAAGAGAATAAGTTAAATTAATGATTTTTTTTAATAATCTCGGCATGTTTTCACTGCGCACCACAGTGTACACACATGCTTAATAGAAAAATAAAAAAAGAAACAGGAAAAAAAAAGAATTTTATAGTATGTGATAGAAATGTATTATAGGACCTTGTGTGGGGTCCCTACAATGGTACATTGCTGCTGTTGCTAAGGTGATAGGGCTATGAAGCATGTATTTTATAGGTTGTCAGTATGGATAAGTATGCAAATGAGGTGAGGTTACTGAACAGAAGAGAGGAGTAATGATGCCCGCATATCCCCTTTGTGTAGAGTTTTACACCATGTTGATGTTTACACAGGATGTGGCTGAAATTGGTGGGGGGGTGTCCTCTCACAACTAAGCTCTTGTAAGCTTAGGTGCATGTGTTTGTGCAGCATGCTGCCTGACTGAGCATGTTCTTAAAACCAGATGTATTCAATTAGAATGTCTGACATTTGCATAAGTTATGCTGAGCAGAGCAGCACTGTGCCTAGGGTTGCGCACTGAAATAGGGCCATTAAATGATGTTAATTATACTGTAGGCAGGTGGAATGCATCATAGTTAGTCAATCACATATTCTGCACCTACAGCAGAGCTGTATAAAGTATGCTTACACCCTACATTCTGATTTACCTCCAATACTCTGGGCCATTGGAGTACAGACTTGGAAATTTTAACTGCAGATAATGCTAGGAGCTGCTGCAGGTCTGCTACATCTGTATGTGCTAGATGCTGAAGTCAATGCTGTTGGTGCTGCTGACAATGGGCCTAGGCAGAGAAGGAGAAGAGTGTTCAGGCTCAGGGTAACCTTCCAGGACCTACATGAGCTAGAGATTGTAGAGTGCAAAAGGGAGGACAGGGACATACTACAAGAACTCACTGAGCTCTGCCACCCTTAATTCAGATCCAAAGCCAACAGAGGGGAACCCATCCCATTGGAAACAAATGTATGTGTAGCCCTTAGGATACTAGCTACAGGTACTTTCCAAAGACCAACTGAGGACATGATGGGGGTCTCACAGGCATCTCCATCCAGGATACTCCACCAGTTCCTGGATGCCATGCTACCACATTCCAGTGAGCACATATTTTTTCCCCTCATTGCCTATGTGAGGGCCAGCAGTATGTTACACTTCTGCCATGTAGCATACTACCCTGAAGTACTGGGTGCCTTAGATTGCTATTTGCTAGGGGGGACATCCTTCACGGCCACTTACTGGGGGATGATGGCTATGCCCTGGAACCGTGGATGATGACTCCCATCAGAAATGCACACACATCCACAGAAGATGCCATAATGAGTCACACACACAAACTAGGAACATCATACAGCATGTGTTTGGGCTTCTGAAGTCATGGTTTAGGTGTCTTGATATATCTGCTGGAGCCCTAAAATACTTTCTAGCCACATGTACACATATGTTCACAGTATGTGCTATGCTACACAATCTGATCCTGTGGAAATAGCTTCAGCATGATCAGCAAAGGGAAGGGATACACAGCCCCCCACCAGTCCCTAGGTCACCACAGCTGCAGTAGGACTCAGAGGAGGAACCCCCTGCTGATGTCCCTGTAGGCAGATGTCGGCATGCTCAGTATGCCCTGGCTTTGGCTAAGAGACAAAGCATAGCACATTCACTGATAACTGAGGAACCTAGGGACTGACACCCTACTCCAACTGACATACATATATTAAACTTGCCAGACAATCCACACAACCTGTATCTATCCATGTATTCGCTGTGTACTGCTTGCATGAGACAGAGTCATCCCTGAACTAAAGTTCTGTCAACTTATGCACTCGCAAGGTAAGTCTCTAACCTACACAGTCCTTACAAGGATTAGTATGATATGGTATGGTATGTATGGATCTGCTACATTTATGCAAGTAAATATAGTGGACTATTTGACAGAAGTAGCATCCACATGGCACTACAGATACCCAGTCCACTATCATGTGTCCCTTAATAGTCACTAGCCTCATGAATGGAATATTCACTACATCAGGCAAAGAAGATGTTAAACCGAGGGGGTTACATGATATTTGATATATATATATATATATATATATATACACATCTCAGGTCTCTCCCCATATATCTACATAACACACACACACACACACACACACATATATATATATATATATATATATATATATATATATATATATCATACACACGCACAGCTACATTTCTATATACATCCCTGCTAAATACATGAATATGTGTGTGGATGTCTGTATTGTCCTGGATACGCTGATAATGGTGAGTAAAGCTGCACTATCACACATCTATAATGTTGCTCAAAGGAACCAAAGTAAGGGCTCAGCAGTACATAATGCACTTACCTACAGACCCCTGTGTCTGCTGGATGTCACCACACATACAGCAGCAGGTGATGTAACGTATAATGTTGTCTATGCATGCATAGACAGGCCACATTGTTCTTGCCCACAGTCTGCCCATCCAAATACAAACAACCACATATGGCCAAACTGGCAACTGTAGCCAAATAGCTACAATAAATAACAGATATCTGACTGCTAGGCTACTGGATGCAGATAACAGTACAAAGCAATTTCACTCTGCACACCACATATACTGTTCAACACAAGCGTAGGTTGTGTAATCCATGTCTAAAACAGAGATCAGCCATGGCGCATGGATAAGTACTGTGATCTATAGTGTGTAAGACTAGTTAGATAGGGGTTCTAATCTCACTGCACACCAGTTGGTGTGTGTGTGTGTGTGTGTGTGTGTGTGTGTGTGTGTGTGTGTGTGTGTGTGTGTGTGTGTGTGTGTGTGTGTGTGTCTGCGCATGTGTGTGTGCATGTAACCCCCTGCAAAACAACTGAGAATCCCTCATCGACTATGAAACTGCTATAGTTCTGCACTTTTTGGTCCTGTAAGTTGCTGCCAGTTTCCAAATTGCCCTCTTCTACAAGGCCTACCAATGTCATCGACCTTAAGACTACCAGCTGTCATTGTCATGTCAGACTTAAGCTGTGGCATGTTTGATAAGTACTGTGATCTATAGTGTGTAAGTCTAGATAGGTAGGGGTTCTAATATTGCTCCATGCCACTCAGTGTGTGTGTATCTTCATACAACATAAATATGTTCACCTCAGTAACTTAGAAAGAGGTAGGGTTTTGGAGTATTTTGGTTGTATCAGGTGATGTGAACCTCCAAATGCCTGACCACAGCTAGACCTGCTGATGTAATCAAGCATAAGATGTCCTAAAAAGATAGTAATAGCAGACTTGGGGTTTAGAGCATGCATCACAAACTGTGATCTGCAGTGTGTGCTATTAGATAGGTAAGTGTTCTAATCTACATGTGGCCAACTTGCAGTGTGCATGTGCTGTGCTCTGTAAACAGCATGTGGAAGTGGTGCTATCCTCAGTGTAGCCAAGTTTGTGTGTGTGCCTGTTACAGTATTTTACATAAGCTTATGGAATTATAGGATCTTTGAACTTTAGTAGCATAATGGCTCTACATCCATCACAATCCTAGCCAAGTGTATGCCCTTATTTACATGATCAGCACATATTGTCCCTGTCCATGATGGGCACAGGCAGAAGTTCTGCGGTGAAATGACGGTCACCCAGCCAATCATACAATTGTAAATCTGACAAGGTCCACTGAAGGTGTGTTAAAATCTTCTAGACAGATCTCTTCCACCAGCATGTATTACTAATGTCACATACCAGGTTAATATCCTTAGTGTGTAATCATTCCATGTACCATGTCACCTACAGTCATGCAGCATTTCCAATTAAGCAGGGTCACACATTGCCCTGGATGCAAGGCAGATATCACCTCTGAGTAGTCTATATACCACAGGCTGCAATGACCAGTGATTTCAGATAAAGTCCATTGATCCGATACTGAAGATGTGAAGTTGCCTTGTGAGGGACCATTGCATCCTGTGCAATTGCCAGTAGTGCTTGGAAAGGTACATTACCAAAGGCCATTGCACTCAAATATTGACATGCCGAGCAAAGAGTACATGGAGGTTATGAGTATGTCAGTTTTGGGTGACTGTGCCCTCAGTTATGACATATCATTCCCGTCTTACCACTGGGGAGACATGGTGATCTCTGATACATTAGGTGTAAACCTGTGTGGCCAGGCCTAAGTGCCCAGGTCTATCACCCCTGAGTATGTACATCACATGTTACGACTGATGTGCTACTTACCAGGAACATAGGTGTTACTGATGGAAATGATGCTACATATTTATTTGCATAGAGTTTACAGACATTAGTATGTCAACAGGCATTTGTTCATCAATGCCATCTTGTAGGATATTAACATAACTCACAGAGTCTATGACCACTCAGAGTTTGCAGGCATCAGCCAAACACTGTCATCCACAGACAAGTCAGTATTTGCTTGCATCATGGTTAAATGGATTCCAAGCAGTACAGGACCCAGGACTGAGCCCTGTTGAACACTGCTGCTTACAGATCAGCTATTGGAGGCAGATTTCACTATTTTTAGTATGTTTGCCATCACTGAGCCACTTAGTGACCCCTGTAATGATATTACCATGGATGCCTAAGTGGGTGCTTTTGTCAATGATGCCTGAGTGGGGGATAGAGACACACAGCTTGGCTACATCCAGAGAGTTGTATGCCCTGACATCCACTCACCCAGATCCTTGATGGCTGTCTCTGACATGTCCACCACATTTAACAGCCATGATCTCTCTGTCAGATATCCAAGCTGTGTACAGTCAACTGTCTGTAGATCACATATATGTTTGCTGATCTGCTCCATGATGATTTCCACATGGGCATACAGATATGGCTACTCAGGCAAATAGATCTATAGTAACAGTGGTCAGTGGATGCAATACCACTGTGCAAGGGGATAACAGATGCTGTTGTCCAGTCAGCTGGGATGCAACCAGTAGCTACAGTATGATTACAAGGAGTTCCGAATGGTGTTGGGAATCCTTGGTGGATCCATGTAGGAACGCAGCCTGGGATGTTAGCATGTCCAATAGATGCTGTGTATCCCCCATAGAGAGGACAGTTATGACCTCCTCTGTAGATATGGAATGTATGGGACAGGTTGTTGGAATGTCATGTGGCACATGTGGTGCAGATGGGGGAGTGAAGATGACACAGAACCTGTGGGACAACAGATTAGCTATGAGTACTGACCCATTATATGTGGTATCTTTATGTACGAGTTCACCAATAATCTTGGCCTGTCCTCTGAGGTTATACATGTAACTATGCTGTGTGTTGTGGTTCTGCTTTGTAGGGGAGGCTAATTTTGTCAGATATTGTTTCTACATGATATCAGAACAACACTATGTGCTTGTTTTAGCTGAGAAGGTTTTGCCTTCATTTTAGGGGGCACCCTCACCCCAACTGTCACACAGCAATGTCCACATCTTATTGTATAGCCTGCTAATGGCAGTTGTCCACCAAGCAGGTTTGCTGTGCCATGAGGAGCTCATGTTCCTCCTGTCAAGACAGCCAAGTCTATGCAATTGTACTGCTGCTTACATAATGCATATGTATAGAGCTCTGCATGCTTGCCTGTCCCATCTGAGGGGGGAGGTGCAGTCATGCTATGTAAATCATCCCATAGGAGGTAATACATTGCTTGGTTGAAGTGTATTTCTGTATTTTCTGCAAGGGGTGTTAGGTCTGATAGTTTTAATGAGACTGATCTGTGGTCAGATCTCACCAGGGAGACCTTACAGTGGTGGGCCGCAGTGGTCACCCATACTGGATAATATATGAAGCACCACGTTGGCTCCCCTTGTGGAGCTGTCACGCCACTGGTCCAGGGCATTGTAGTTAAGGACATGGATTAACCTTTGAACAAGTAAGCTTTAGCATGACTAAGCAACACAGTTGGTGGTTACTTAATGCCACCTGAAACCATTGTGTACTGACATATCTTGATAAACACACATACATTCAAATAAGTACAACAGGTGTTTGGATTCATGGAGCTGTTCCTTTAGCTGGCAATAGCTTGATTAGGTGCTCTTCCACCAATTAATATCACCTGCAGTGTCTTCAGGAAAGCATAGTGTTTCACTAAATTTGGATGTGTATCTACTTAATGAATGTGTATATACCACCTGCATTACCTTGCACACTGTCAATTTGAGGTCTGAACATGTGGAAGGATGTGTAGTCTGGTATGGCTGTGTAGCCATGAACCAGGTGTCTTTGACTGCACAAATGTCTGCATATTCCAAGGTAGGGACACCTTCCACAGAGTGGGGTTTAGTGTTGCCATTCCCAGCTTGTAGCAGCATAACTGTGATGTTGTATGAAGATGGCATTCTCACTGGAAAGTTATCCCTCAAGATAGTGCCTATAAGAGGCACTGTGGGGGTGTCAGCAGCCTTGGCCTATACTCAAAATCCCAGGGGTGAGAGATGAAACCCATCTCTGCAAACCCTTGACATCTGTTGAGCAAGTCATTCCAGGCAGACATGTAGTGGAGCCTCTTACAATGACACCACACACTAAGGCAATTATTGATGGCCCTCATTTTCCATGTGTATTGAGTCATCATCCTAGGTGAGAGTCAAATGCAACTGAAAGCTATGGGCATACCTGTGAGAGAGAGTGTGTGTAAGCTCAGTCATGTATCTGCATACAGTCTTGTGAAGTATGTCCCTAGCCATACACACCTGCAGGAAATATGATGTCATCATTATGTCACGTGATGTTCTTTGAGTTGTGGCAATGTGTGGTATGGCATGTCATGTCAACCCATAGACAGCTAACTGTGATGTTTCTCATAGTAGCCTGGTGACATGGACATCATTGTGTCCCAAATTGTACTCACCTATGAATAATAGGATGTTCATCGTGTTACACTGCTGCAGTTATTACACTTGGGTTATCCTGCCGTCAGGTGGTTCCCCAGTCACCCTGAGTTCCAAAGTCTTGATCCGGCATCGGTTGCTGTTGCCTCCTCCCTGACATCAGTGTGACAGGGGTATATAAGATGCAGCCAACGCCATTTTCTTCAGTCTTTCTTGCTGCGTGGTGCCCAAAACAAAAGCAGTTCGCAAGTGCCGGTCGGCCGACTCCTGAGATTTTCATTCCGAATCCAGAACCAAAGTCTTCTACAAAGCTAAGTACCCCGTTCGGGAAACTTTTTCTTGCCTCAGACTGATGTCAGTAAAAGTTAATAACTGTATTTCTTGTGGGAAGCAAATACCTCATAAGGATTTCCATTCCTATTGTATCCCATACCTAGGCCCAGACCACGACATCACTGGTTGTCGGTTTTGTGCTAGGTTTAACAAGCTCACTATTAAATGTCGGTTTGATTTTGCCCAACATAATTTTGGTGTGGAGATGGCTGGGCCTTTGGATACACAAGTTTTTCAGCCTATCGAGGCTAACCCTTCAGAGGGATCCGGAGTAGCTGAGCAACTCGAAGCTTCAGAGGGTGTTTTCAGACCTACTCAGTTAACCATTAAACCCCCTGCTAAGTCTAAGCCTGCTTTTAAAACAAAGAAGCAAATAAAGCATTCTCCAGGATAGGCCTCCATACCTAAGAAACAAATGCTCAAAATGGCTGAAGACCTAATCACTCTGATCAGGGGGTCCCATCCCCCTCCTGATAAAAGGCCCAGACAGGATGCAGACTATGACTCATCCGACCAGGTGTCCATTTCTTCAGATTCATCCTCAGACCTAGGATATTCTTTACCCCCTTATGAGGACTCTGATGCTGAGAAATCAGTTCCATCAGCCTCTCCACCTGAGGACTACTCCTTTGGGGAAACCTTACATACCATGAGGGAGCATTTCCATTGGGAAGGCCAGGATTACTCTGAATCCAAGAAATGGCTCAGAGACTTCCTTTTATTACCTCAACACAGACCCCTTGCTATTCCACCAGTGTTAGACATTGTGGATGATGTGTATACTGAATCCAGCTTAAATCCTGACTCCTTACCTCCAGCCCCAGTTAAACCTGACATATACTACAGAGTCCCTGACTCACACAAATTTCTGTATAAAAGCCCTGTTGCTGACCCTGAAACTATTTCTCAGGGACCCAAAGGGATTAAGGCCTCATCAGCAAAAAATCCAGTCCCCTCTGACAAGAGATTCCAGAGCATTAGACAGATGGGGAAAGAAAGTGTATACGTCTGCAACCTTAGCAATGAGAGCCTTAAATTGCCAGTTTCACATGCTAAAATATCAGCAATTTTTGATGTCTCAGTTAAAACAAAAATGCTTCCAGATTCAGATCCTCCTAATTTTAAAGAAATGCAGGATTTATTGCATGCAGCTGAACAAGTGGGAAAGCATACTTTGCAATGTGGTTTTGATTCTTTAGAGGCCTCCTGTAGAGCAGCAGTTACAGGCTCTGTCATTTGAAGGCATGCTTGGTTAAAAGAACATACATTACCAGATCATGTTAAAGCAAAATTATTGGATGCACCTTTACAGCAGGATGTGTTATTTGGAGTTAAGGCAGAAGAGGTATTAAAGAAAATGGAGGATAAGGCAAAATCTATGCAAACAGTAAAGGATTTCTTACAGGTTCAGCCACCAAGATTTAGCAGAAATTGGCCAACAAAGAATTGGTCCTTTCCGGCTACAGACAGACCTCAAAGGGGCAGATACAGACATCTGAGAGGTAGAGGTCAACCACAAGGTCCTTACAGGCCTCGACAATGGGATGCACCAGGCCAGAAAGAAGGGGAAGACAGGCCCCAGCCATATAAAATGCAGCCTCAATGACTTCCCATTACAGCTGCCAAACAACTCTCTCTTGGCAGCCCCCTTGGGAGGAAAACTAGCACTTTTCTATCACAATTGGCACTGGATCACCAAAGACAAATGGATTCTCAACATTGTATCTCAAGGTTACAGGTTCCACTTCCACACTCTGCCAAGGTTAAAAGGAATGCCAAATCTGCCACCAAATCAATGGGCAGAGGCTCAAAAACAAATTACAGCACTCATGGAAATGAGAGCTATTCAAGAGGTACCGCCACAAGAGCAAGGACAAGGATTTTATTCAAGACTCTTTCTGGTTCCCAGAAAGGACAAAGCCTGGAGGCCCATTCTGGATCTTTCTTCTCTAAACACTTACCTGGATGTTCCAAAATTCAAAATGTTGACACTACAGCTGCTTCTTCCCAGGCTGGGCAAGAAAGCTTGGCTCGTGACCTTGGACCTCAAGGAGGCATACCTGCATGTCTCTATCAGACAAAACTGCAGAAGATACCTCAGATTCATAGCAGGTTCAATGCTCTATCAATTCTCTGCACTGCCCTTTGGCTTATCTACTGTGCCCAGGGTCTTCACAAAGTGCCTGGCACCAGTAATTGCATTTTGCAGCCAGAAAGGAATTCAAATTTATCGGTACCTGGACGACTGCCTGATTCAAGCAGAGAGCAAGGACATTCTTCTAGTGCATCTGGTGTTTGTAAAACAGTTATTAAGTTGCCTGGGGTACACAGTAAATGAAAAGAAATCAAAACTAGTGCCCTCACAAGATATAATATTCCTGGGTGCCAGCTTGAACACAACGGCCCAGATGGCTTATCTCCCGCCAGACAAGCAAGGACAACTGACTCAATACTTTCAATTGATGGCAACAAAAACACAACTCCCTGCAAGAAAAATTCTGCAGGCCTTCGGTTACATGGCATCTTGCATACTACTAATTCCATATGCCAGACTGCATATGAGGAAACTACAGTGGTACCTAAAGAGTGTATGGTCTCAACACTGTCAAAGTTTGGAAACAGTTATACCACTAATTCCTTGCCTTCAACAGGAGTTTCGATGGTGGGCTCAAGCTTGTCACCTCAACAAGGGACAGCCTTTTACTCAACCCACAGCCAGGCAAACACTGACAACAGATGCATCGGATTACACCTGGGGAGCACACATGGCAGGAAAATGTATTCAGGGCAAGTGGCCCACAGAACAAAGGCATCTTCACATCAATCAAAAAGAGATGTTAGCTGTACAAAATGCCCTTATAGCTTTCAAGGACCTGCTGCATCCAGGACAACTATTACTAAAAACAGACAACACCACAGTTATGTGGTACATAAACAAGCAAGGGGACACTCACTCCTACCCCCTCTGCAAACAAGCCATGACCTTGTGGAACACAGCTCTAAACTATCAAGTTCATCTGCAAGCACAATTCCTGCCAGGAGAGAAAAACACACTAGCAGACGACTTAAGCAGAAACATCATGGATCCCCACGAATGGGAACTGAATCCACAAATATTCAGAATTATAACACTGAAATGGTGGAGCCCGGACATAGATCTGTTTGCATCCCCAATGAACTGCCAGCTACAGAAATTCTGCACAAGGAGTTACCATCCACAAGCATGGAAAGTGGATGCCCTCTCATTCAGCTGGAAAAACCTACAAGTATACGCTTTCCCTCCACTACCTCTCCTTCCAAATGTTCTCATAAAAGCCAGGCAAGAAGAGTGAAAGATGATCCTGATTGGTCCAGACTGGCCACGCCGGCACTGGTACCCAATCTTAAAGAATTTAGCACAAGAACCACCCTGGATATTGCCTCAAATCCCACATCTGCTGACTCAGCACAACAATCAGATACTTCACAGTCAGCTAAAGACCTTAAACCTAGCTGCATGGAAAATTCCTTAGTCAAGCAAGCAATGCCTCTCTCCAAAGCTGTTATGGATGTCATTCTGGAGGCCAGAAGGCCTAGTACCAGGAAAGCCTATTCGGATAAATGGAAGAGATTCTGTGCCTGGAACCAGGCTCACAGCCTTGACCCTCTTGTCCCAAACATTCCTCAGATTCTAGAATATTTAACTGAGATGCTGAACAAAGGCCTCTCATTTTCATCCATCGAGATCCACGCCTCTGCCATCTCTGCTCATTACAACACGGATCCTCCAATTTTCTCTAATCCATTGCTAAAACAGTACCTCAGAGGGGCTAAAAACATAAGACTGCCCCGTAGAGCATCTACTCCAACTTGGGGACCTCAATTTTGTTTTCGAAAAATTAACTTTACCTCCCTTTGAGCCAGCTAACACAGCAGAATTAAAATATATTTCTTTGAAAACTGCTCTGCTCCTGGCAATAACTTCAGCTCAAAGAGTTTCAGAATTACAGGCACTAATTGCAGTGGAAACTTTCCTCATTTTCCACCAGGACAGGGTATCCTTAAGTACTAACCCTACGTTTATGCCAAAGGTGGTTTCAAGTGTGGCTCTAAACCAAACTATTCACTTGCCAACTTTTTATCCAAAAACCACAGAATCAAGGGGAGAGACTACTGTATTCTTTGGGCATTCACAGGCAGTTATGCTTCTACTTGGACAAAACCAAAGCTTTCAGGAAAATCTGAGCAATTACTGGTAGCATATGCTGCAGGAGCACAGAGAAAAGCCATTTCAAAACAGACTATTTCAAAATAGATAGGACATTGCATATGTTTCTGCTACACACACCATGGGAAACCTATACCTAGCAGTATTAGATCTCACTCCACCAGGGCAACAGCCACTTCAACTGCCTACCTCAGAGGAGTGCCTACCAAGGACATTTTGGAAGCAGCAACATGGAGTTCTGTGCATACCTTCACCAAGCATTACCATCTGCCTTTATACTTTAAATCCAGAGCTGGCTTTGCCACTGCTGTGCTGCAGGGCCTTATAGCCACATCTAATGCCTTATAGAACCAGCCACCCTACCTCAGCTTTGGGATTCTACTCAAGTGTAATGACTGCAGCTGTGTAACACGATGAACATAGTACAGTTTTGTACCTACCATAAATGTAGATGTTCGAGTTTATACACTGCTGTAGTCCAGGTTACCCTCCCTCCTTCCCCTCTTACTTGCTGGTACGTTCCTATATCTTCTACCCTTTACTACCTATGGGGAGTATTTGCTGGTAACTAAAAGTTGTTGTTTGCTTTTCCTATCTATGTTTTAATAGCAATTTGAATTGCCTATCCATTTGGGGGCACCTGACATCTGGGGCAAGAAAAACTGAAGAAAATGGCGTTGGCTGCATCTTATATACCCCTGTCACACTGACGTCAGGGAAGAGGCGACAGCAACCGACACCAGACCAAGACTTTGGAACTCAGGCCAACTGGGGAACCGCCTGATGGCAGGATAAACCAAGTCTAATGACTGCAGCAGTGTATACACTTGAACATCTACATTTATGGTAGGTACAAAACTGTACTTTTGCTTTTGTGTTTTGCCTCAGGTGTGTGACTGGTGAGACAGTGGTGCATGCACTATTATGTGTACTGTGTTCTCCAGAGGTAGGATTTTCTGAGGTGTCGGTTGTTTGAGAATGTGTCTGGTAAGGAGCTGCAGACATGCAGGTGTGAGTGATTTGGGTGTGGGTGGCACAGGAGGTGAGCTGTGCAGGTTGGCAAAATGTTCATTACTATATGTACTAACTGCTGTGTGAGACACCATGGAATCAAGGTTTGAAGTACAGTCACATATGTCACACATTGTGTTTGTGTGGAATAGGAGTAGAGGGTTGGGTACACTTTCCACATGTCATCAGCAGTCATTGATAATGTATTAGCAATACAGTCATGCTTGTGTGTATGCCACAGCATGCCACAGTTAGGCAGTGTCATGACAGATGGTGAAATGTAACATGTCACCTTTATGTAGGTCCCCTAAGGTAACACAGTACCTGACAGTGTGCCATACAATACTTTTCCAGCCATGTGGACCTTGCAGTGACCATAATTCTCTCATTATACATGGTCACAATACCATACCTATAAGTGTGACACTGTGCAAGTCCTGCAAAGTTAGGGTCATGCTGTCACACCATTGGGGTTGACAGCCTAAAACACAGTGTTTGTAGGCATGCCTTTCAGTGAAGATGTGGATGGCCATGCATGCACAGAGGACTTGTTCAACTTTGCTGACATTATGTTGAACCTTACAAGTGTACAATGCCTGTCAGGCAACCACACAGCAAATTGGTTGTTGTGTGACATGATGTGGGAACACAGACATGTGTTTTGGGTACATAACTGCACAATATGACATACTTAGGACATGTGGCATTTGGACACACTTTGGGCAAAGGTGTCCAGTCCTCTGCAGTAGGCCTTACAGCCATGTCATGCAGATATCCACCATTAATCTGTTGAAGGGCAGGATGCATGAAGTACTGTGAAATTGTCACCTAAGATGGATCAACACCACTGTGCTGCTTGTTTCAGCAAGCCTGGACATAAATGTCACTGGACATTGTTTATTATATTGTGATGCTGCAGCTTTGCTCCTAATCACCATCTGGTCAGTTCTCTTGTGACATGCCACCAACTCTGGTACAGAAGGCATAATACATGAAAAAGCCAACTGATTGCTCAGGTCGCTAATTAAGGCATCTACCTAGAGGAAGGTATGTAAAGCCTACGGAGCCTTTCATGATGTGGGACAACCATGTGGATGAAAAAGCAGGCTGTGTCCTGCCACTCATCATGAGCTTCATAGTAACATTTTGCATGCGATGACAGAAAATGTATCAGACCATGGTATCGGATGACAGGGTGGTTGTGGTGAGACCAGCAGTAGTAGTAGCCAGGCACCAGCAATTCAGATGGCTCCCTTGCTTTTAGCATTCTTAACAAGGCAATTGTGTCCTTTCAGTGCACACCACTTGAGTAGTGTCCAACTGCAGAATACCTGTGTAAAACATCTCAACATAACTTCACAGGGTATAAATATTACACTTCCCTCCATTGTTTGTCTGTGCTCTGTGCAGACACTCTGGATGTCTCTTTTCTTGGAACATGATGGAAGTAACTGCAATACTTAGTTGCACAGAGGACAACTAGCATGCAGTGCCAAGCAATGTCCCCAGATCTCTCAGTCATCTGATATGTAAAGCCATGAAAGGAGTTAGCATGGATATGATCAGTAAAAGTGTCATACACCTACTGACACTGGACCAAACAAAGGTTGTTTTACTCAAGGGCAGATCATGCCTACCTATCATAACTGGTGGACCTCATTGAGTGTTACACTATGCAATGGATGATGGGAATATGACTCACTCCATCTACTATGGCCTGACAAGGTGTTTCACAATATTAGGCCAGCAGGTACTGGATAGATTATAAGTGACGTATACTGTTTGCAACTACAGTTGTTTCAGTGGTGTCTGTGATGTATACTGTTTGCAACTAAAGTGGTGTCATGTTGTTTGTTTTCATTTGTATAAATGTAAGATTGCCTATGTCATGTGTGAAAATTTAATAAAGATGTTTGTTGGAAAAAAAAAAGAAATATTAGGCCAGCAGGCCTTGCTGGAAACTGTGTAGGTTATTTAAAGAGTGGTATGTTAGCTGGTGGATAGCCAAGTGTCTGATAGTCATAATCTGGGAAGATAGTATTGGGTATACCTATGCTACAATGACACTAGTCACCAGTGGACTTCACTCAGACATCATTAATGGAGTACCCCTTGTAGCCATTCCCTTCTCTGCAGTCACAGCCACTGTCAGTGACCTCTGAAAGGACTACATTAGCAGGTGATTGCATATTACTGTTACTGAATCCCACACAGAGCAAACAGTTATCCAGGATGGCCTGAGACACATATTCAGCTGTTGTCAGAGCCACTGCCAAGGACTGCAAAATACTATCCTTTTGGAAGTCATTCACTCTTGGAAAATATAGTAGTGTCTGTGCACTGCACACAATTAAGCTATTAGTCATGGACAGAGATTGTAATGCAGCCTTTGACTTTCACTGGTCAGTAAGATGTGAGATCCATTCAGTTTTGTACAACTTATACAGAAAGATATGGCATGTAAATCCCAGACTGTCTTTGTTATACCATATTTGGCACTCATCACACCTATCATTGAGTACAATGGCACCTTTGCTATGTCACCACACAGACATATCTTACAACTGTAGTAGCCACGCAGGTTCCATGGTAAACCAATACACATTGCAGATAATGTGTCAGATGCAGTCCATGTCAAGACTGTACATGTATAGTCTGTCTCCTACATGCTTTGGAGGGGATGTGTATGGCTGCCATACAGGGAGGTGTCAGAACCCACTGTGTACCTCCTGCTTATCCAAGACAGAACTAACACATGTATTACCTGTTCTATACACCTACATCATCACTGTGGTATAAATAGTACATGCATGTGAAGCACACGTCTGCTGTAATGCACATCCATGTGCAAGTTACACAATGGGATGCAGAACAAAACAATCATAACTGGTGTAGGACAAATGTCTGTAATGGACACAGGAAATTTGTAGATGGGTCATCTCCATCACCACATCTTGTAGATGTGTTACCCCCAGGACCCTGTTGACTCTTCTCAAGGGTGTAAGACTATGTCATAGATGAGGGATGCTTGAGTAGGCTGCATGATGCCATTGTCCTTGTTAGCCTGTTATACACATATGACCCTACAGAGCCATGCACTTATACTGCTGTACCTTACTGGAGACATATGTCTTCTGTGCTGATATTCCATCCTGTGCTGTGAACTCTATGGGTTTATTGCCACATTGTATCCATAGGTGTCCCCTACAGACTACTGAAACTGAACCATAAACAGGTCCATGACACACCTTTCACTGTGTAGATATACATCCACTACAACATCATACAACATAAGGTACACAAAATTATGTGGCTTACTCATTACAAATGTCAGCATACAGTATCTGTCAGTGACCAGTACAAGTGGCATGGCAAAGCAACACTGCATTACACAATTGCATATTAATTTATATAGTCACCCTGACACACATCTTCATTTCTCTGCATTGATGTGGAGGATAACAAGGATGTGGCACAGGTATCATAACTTGCACAGGGTGTTGTGTGGGGGTGCAGGAGGCATAGGCTGACCCAATAGGTTGAAAGCATGTGTGTGAGTCAGGAAGGGAAGCAGGCCAGATGGACCATGGAACTGTGCTGTGTGTGTCTGTAGTTGACCTGATTTTGACAGTGGTGTGTGTGTGTGTGTGTGTGTGTGTGTGTGTGTGAACACAGTCAAGCTCAGTGCTAGCCCTACATGTGTGTATGTTGGATAGCTGTGAACCATGCATGGTAGAGCTGACAGTTAACTGTCTCCACCCCCGAACATGGGAATTGGCTCTGCCTGGAGTTGCACTGGCACCTCCATGGCCAAGGTCAGAAGCAGTGCTAGTACCTGTCGGTGACTGCTGTCTGCTGGGACCATGTCCTCCATGGGAATGCCCAGAGCCATGAGCCCATAGCCTGCCAAATCTTGGTGTGGACAGCACACTCCCCTCTGGAGCACTGGATGTATTGCCACTACGGAAGCATGATTGAGCATGGCCACATGGGCTCTCAGCAGATGTATTTGCTGACCTACGTCCATGAGTCTGAAGCTCAACTCCAACTATATGTTCCATCACAGACAGTGTGCGTTCCAAGAGATATTCTGCTATCTGTCTCAGACTATCTTCTTTCCACTGCATCAGTGAACCAATCCAGGGTATCACTAATGCGGTGGAGGCAGTTACGGATGTCAGACTGTAATGCATCCATTACCCTGAGCATTCATCTGGAGTTCCTTTCAGAACATGCCTGTACCTCCATGATGGCTGAAAGCATATGCTGAATGACCCATGATGAGACACCTGCAACAGGAGGTGGAAGAACAGCAGGCCTCCTACAAGGACCCCTTTCAATCCACCTGTGTGGAACCTCACCAGCTGTCTGGCTATGGCTAGTGTCTACACTCAGTTGTGTCATAGTTGCTACACTTTCCTATTCAGTGTGCCCACTCTTTGACTGTCCAATATTTGTGACCTCCAGGGACTGGGTATGTATAGGCATACTGACTGGGTGCAGTGATAATGAGGGATGTAAACCTCTGGGACAGATTCAGCCCCTGAAGCCCCAAGCTGTGCCTCACTTTGGCCACCATCATCATCAGAGTCTGAAGAGACACTGACATCAGGTTGTGTAGGGGACAGAAACCCCCCCCCCCGGTCACCTTTGTTAAGAAAGGGAAAAGCAGTACATTGATACCTGCACTATTATGCTCTGCAGTACTGTGCTGAAATATATGTAAAGCTGTATACACTGCTGTCACTGTTACAGACCTGTTTAACCCCAAACCTAATGTAGTAGGACATGAGGACATTACTTTTCCCACAAACATCTGTAGTTACTTGTAAAAAAAAGCTGTTTATGTTGCAATCTCATTAGCAACGATGAGGTACACTGTTAAGATTTTTGAAGACTCTCCACAGTTGATACATATAACAATCTGTAATGTCCTGACAATACTGTCACATCTATCAGTGTTGTCACACCTAAAAGGCGTAGATATGACTCTAAAGTGTGTACAGTCAGAAAATATCTGTGCAGTTGGCAATCATGCTGACAGTGCAGCAATCCAACCAGCAGGCCTGTGATGACATTTTAGGGAATACATTGTAGTAAATTTACATCTGTAAATAATAGTACCAGGAGTAGGACCACAGCCTTGTCCAATTCATGAGGGACCTGTGAAAAGTTGAGGGAGAGGTAATGCAAACACTAAAGTTGAGGGAGAGGTAATGCAAACACTACCACATGTTGCACTGTAACAGAGTAATACATCCATATAGTTGACATTTATAGTAGTTACTTTGTAAATTATGTTAGTCAAAATCTGAGCCTGGGATTCAAGCTGCAGTTAAAAGAACATACACCTGATATCCACGTAAAAGTATCTACACCCTGACACACTGAATGCTACAGTATTCCAATACTGATCAAACTAAGCCTACCTGGATGCTCCTCTGGCATGGAAACTGTGGCATCCACATCTACGATATTTAGTGTGATGGATGACTGGGAACTGTCATGTGTTTCTAGGTTTGCCAGGAATTCCTTAGTGGCTGAGTGGTTGTTCTGCTGCAGGCCCTCCGCTGGTGACACCACAATCCCTGGCCACATCTGCTGCTCTTCTGCATGCAGCATTAATCATATCTGTGGCACAGTGCTGAACCTGCTCATATGTCCTGCTCTGGTGACGTGTGGCATTCACATCACTGACAAGGTCAGCCCCCAGTGCGGCCTGCTGTTCCCTGTTGTGCCTTCCACCTGGACAGTAGGTGTTCATGGTGTTGATGGAGGCCTTCCAGGATTATATAATTCTCAGCATCCCTAAAAGGTGCATGTCATCTGGCATACATGTTTTCTGAAAGACAACAAAATGGGAACACATGTCAGTATCACATACCCCCTAAGTACATACACACTTATGCATCATTTTGTAAACAAAAAAGTTACATACCTGATAGAGTGCAACACTCCTCTGTTGATATGTGCAGATATATAAAGTGTTTGGCAATGCATTTACTGTAAGTCTCATACAGACTGGTTCTTTAGCCAGCTGTTTGTATTTTTAACATGGTTCTCATTACCAGGTGATTGGCTCTTAACCAGTCTATGGTTCTGAAATGCTAATTGCAGCCAACACAGGTGATATGCAGTATAATCAGCCAATGACATGCAACCACTGAACAAGATATAAGCCTTCATGTAGATTAGAAGCCCTTTCTGATATGTTGTGCTGGACATTCCTGGGGTCAAGATACTACATCACCAAGGGTATATCTGTAGCAGCTACTTTTACATATAGATGCATGTGCTACAGGCTGCAGCTGATGCTGTAGCCAATAAGCATAGGCAGAAAGTGTGATCACTTTGGAGGACAACAAGCTCTAAGACTAACTGTGGGTGTTGTGGCAGCCTTGTTGTAGAGCCAGGGAGAGAGTGAGGGTACCCATTCTACTACAAATTAAGGCATGTGTTTAAGTTAAGCATGTTAGGCAATGGTATCACTAGCAGAGTACTAGCCAACGTGTTTGTTGTGTCCTTGAGCAACATGGGAGGTAAATATACCACTATGTTAAGCATTCGGGCAACTGTTAGGCCATGTGTTACATTATGGTAGTTATTTGGAACTTGTGTTCTGTCAGTCCTTGCTACTAGCAGGATTTCCATATGTGTATGTCAATTGTTCAGTTTTGCTAATCTAGAATATCATTATGAAATGATTGTGTGCTGCACTCTAATATTAGTGGGCCTAATTTGCATTACCTAAGTTGAAATCCTCTGTGAATGCATATTAATCCATGACCTGACACTTTATGCATATTAATCCATGACCTAACACTTTATGCACTTATAGTGTTGCTATACGTGTATGTCAAGTGTGTTCCTATCTGCAGGCTGTGACTTCCATCAGTGAAAATCAGACATTTAATTTGAAATTCATTGTGTGGATAAAGAGTGCATGACTCAGTCTTTCATTGATGGCTTCACAATAATGTAATTTAAATGCTACACACCACTGGATTTGAACCCAGGGCTATGTGTGGCAAAAATTACTGTCTGAAAAGTATTTAACAGACTGAGCTACTGAGTTTGTTACAGCATGTGCATTTGTGAAGGTATAAGTGAACACATACAGTCTGTGACATACCTCCATTATATCCATTATTATGTGCCTGGCTTTATAGGGATATATTTCTCCACCAGAGTCCCTGTTGAACATGTATTTTGCCATTAATGTTTTAGCAGGTGTACTTGTACATGCTACTGTTAAAGGTTTCAATTAGTTTTTCAGCAAGTTAGAATGCTGTGGCACAATGCACAGCTCTGCTTACACATGCTTAATTATGGTAACTTGCAATTACTATAGTTTGCTTAAACCACCTGTTTTAATTAACATCTGTGTGGTGTGGCAGGTTAATGCAGTGGTCTGCAGGTGTGATGGTCTTGGGTTTGAAATAGGGGACAGGTGCTTATTTTGTATGTGTTTATTATCATTTAAAACACATATATCAAAATAGCTCCATTTAGCTGAGCTTAGTGACACTGAGTGACGTGCAAAAAATCTTTAAAGAAAAGAAAAGGGAGATAGGACAGTGGTGAAATGGAGTGCAAGCAGGGGGAAAAACATAGTGAAAGGCAGGTAGGTATGTGCAGGAAGGGTGTAGGGAAGAACTATAGCACCACCCACACCCAAATCACACACACCTACATTTCTGCATTTTGACAGAATTTGTAGATGAATTTGGACTGTCACTCCCAGAGAGAGGGGTGAGGACAACATAACTGCTTTGTCAAGCCAGTTGGACTAAATTATGTGTGTCCGGTGGACATGTGTGCAAAACAGAGAGCTATGTATTTTTTTGGGACAGGTGCCCACTTTTTTTTAAGGTGAGGAGGTAAGAGGAATGTTGGGGAAGGGACATAGGTACGTGTGGGGGAGTTAAGTTGGGAAGGTGAGAAAGCTTTTTCAGACAGACAAGACAACACATAGGGGTGGTGTGTGACACAAGAGGGGGGTGAACACTTTGGATGGGAGGTTTTGTGGGATCTCAGTCTCAAGTACCTCCACAAGGTAGCAACATGATTCAAGTCTCCACCCATGTGAATGTCAGCACTGTTCCTGGGGTGGTATTAGTAGAGGATACCCCATGAGTGTAGCCAGCATGCCCTCCATCTGGTGCATGTGGAGTCCAAAACCGTGAAACACAGTCCTGCACACTAAACCTGGCAGTTTGTCTGGGGTGATAACACCCCCCTCCATCACCGCATCTAGAGGGTGGATGAGCCCCATCCTGTGGGGTGGAACTACCAGATGCTGCAGGGGGTGCACTAACAGGCAGGGTCCCAGACATGCTAGTTACACGTGACATGGCTGTAGGACCCAAGGTAGGTGGATCATCTGAAACTAGCCTACCCTGTCACACTGTAATAAATTAGTTATAGCAATAGGTTAAGGTTGATAATAACCAAACCAATGTTAGTATTAACATAAAGGAACATAATATTGATTAATCCAAATACATATTAAGGACTATTATGTGGAACACAACATTAAATAACATAACAGTAAATACTTTAACAGCAAACCAGAATGAAATAACATATAACACCAACACAACAGTTAATTTAACAGAATATATTAATATTAAATCATAATAATAAATAACATTAATAACTCAAAGTAGATAAGGGGTGGAGAGAGAGAAAAACATACCATTAGTGAAGTCACAAATGATATTAATACACAAACTGCTAATACATACATCTACAGGTGTACAGTGTCAGTTTTGTGTACAGTGACTCAAATTCTTGCATAGATGATGTAGCATGTACATACCTCTCAAGCTGTTTGCATGGGACAGTATGGGCCAAGGACTAACAAATACAGGTACACAAAAACATGGAACTGTTTCACATAATGTACACATACGTAACTACCAAGGTGTTCTGTAAATGGATTTGCAAATACTTTTCATTCCAGGTAATCATTTTTCTTCTAATCATGGAGCAGACAGATTGGGCAGTTGTCATTACATTAGGAAAAATTGTGACACTTGAGATATGTTTGTGTACAATAGACAGCCATCATGTCTTAGCTGGGAGGCATGGGAGTAGAACCAAAAAGCTGTGACTGGTGGGGACATGTGCACATTATGTAACAATTGACTGCAGTGATGTTAGAACAGACATGCAATGAGTACAGCCAACATATTCTTATGAAACCACAATCCTGCTTTACACTTTATTGTTATTGTTCCTTAGAATCTGTGAAGTATACACATGATATCAACCCAGAACGTGGACTACCTTATCCATTTGCCTTGTTCCTGGAGTGGGAGGAATAGAGAGCATTATGTGACTGAAAGTGGGCTGCAGACAGCCCTGAACCATACTGTGACTTATGCAATACATTTATCAGTCATTTACTTTTGCATTCTTTACTTATTTCAGTTTTACAGTTGACTACAGCAACATTAGAACAGACATGCAATGAATTCAGCCCTACTGCACTTACTACAGCATATTAGTTTTCAAACCACAATCCTGCTTTATACATTATTGCTTATAGTTATTGGTATTGTTTATTGTACTACAGTTATCAGAAAATATCTGTACTTACCACACTCATGGTGCATCCTGGCCAGACATGAGACTGGATGTTGCAAGCCCATTCAGCTGCAGCTATTGGAAGAGAAATACGCCATTATGCATACCAGTTTTTCACAGATTTTAGCTTGTATTTTAGTAAAGTAGTGACAAATATAATTGCATATCTGTGGGACATGCACATCCCTAGCCTCTTGGATCCAGGTGTCCAAGGTTCCCCTCTTCCTTCACTTTAAGTCATCTTAGTGGTGATGACACTACTCACCAGTGTGGGGGATACCAGTAGCACTTGGAAGATCCCTGGCCAACCAATCCCAGGCTTCAGCTTTACATGTTGAGCCCTGTTAATCACCCTGCAACAGCTGGGGCTTGTAGTTTTGGACCAGGAGTCCAACAAACACTCTGGACTCCTGCACAACCCACCTCTGTACTTGAAAGCACGCTCCCTCACCAGCACCCCCAGGCATATCAACAGGTTAATAAGACTCCAATGAATGCTGTAGAAATCCCACCTATTGCCCTTAATATAGGCTGTTTACCTCCCCTTATTCATCAAACGCAATATTCAAACCTGGTTAGTGGCGCTGAGCATCGCATAAACTTGCACAACTATGTTTTAGTGAAGCTTAGCAATGCACAAACAGGAGTAGCCATTAACATACCTCTCAACTTGGAAACATCAAAAATCTGGACAAGGCCCATGAAAAATAGGTACAAATCTGTACGCAGATTAACATAAAATTTGCATACATACTTAATAAACCCCGCCCACTCCTATGGGATTGTGGGATATAAACATTCAAATGCAAACTGAAGAACAGACAACCTAAATATGGCACCAGAGTCCCCCTGCAGCCATTCCAATGTCCCATTACCAGACTACTTCACCCCATTTACCATAAACACTAATGTGTGCATACTGCTTTACTTCACAATGATTATTTTGATTTTATTTTTCCATTTTGTAGCACAATGCACATAAACACTAATAGATATCTGCTAAACAATGCAACTCTGTCTCACAATGAAAATAGACTTGGCATTAAAACTTATCTGCCCTTGAAACTCAGATACATTGAAACAACATTGAAACCCACACCACATCCAAAGAAAATGCATCTGGCCAGTGGAGGATAAAGATTACATTTGGACTGCTCAAATCATAGGCCACTGGCTTGCAAGTTGCACACAAAACAAGAAACATACATACGTTCTCTTTGATACACCTTCCTGACTTTATTAAATTGTATTCCTTGTATAATACAGCACACTTGTTAGACTTAAGTTATAGAGCATTTTAAAATTTATTGCGTGAAGATTTTTCCCGTAGGCAATGAAACAAAATGCATGAACCAATAATGACAAAACTGCCTAATTCAGAACATTTCCTTCATAAAATACACCACTATGCCAAAGCAGCAGTTTCCAGAAAGATAGGAAGACTGAAACTTAAATGGCCATCATTTAGTGAATTCAGTTCTCACTTCTCATTATAGCTCGCAGCCTCTTAGCACAAAAAAATGGACAAAGCCAATAATGGGGGAATACAGAATTCACTTCTCACCATAGCTCTCAACGTCTTAGCACAAAAAACCTGGGCAAAGCTAATAATGGGGGAAATACAGCCCCAAAATAGGGACAAATTTCAAATACTGATCTTATAAAATTGCTGGACTAAAAGGTTTTGTGTTACCATTTATTGTCTGAAGAATATGAAGTCTGAAATTCAAATGCCTATCATTTAGTTAATTCAGTCATAATCCTTCAGTGAGTTACCACAAAAATCCTGAAAAAACACAGATTTAATGAGGAATAGAACAAAAATATGAAGAATAAGGTCAGAGGTGAAGAACTGATGGTCACTAATGCTTCTAAGTTATAGCCAATTGACAGAATTGAAAAAAACAAAATACATTAATAAAATTGATTATGTCAGTTGCTAGAAAAGCAGAAACTAGGAAGTGAAAGCTAAAACCAAACCAATAAAAGCTGAAGTAATATATAGTTGAAGAGCTGGAGATGAAAGAAAGCAGAACTGCAAAGAAATATTCTTGGCATAAATCTGTATTTAAATAATTGCTGTGGTTAACGTGTAAGGAACTATTGCAGTGATATTGGGAACACTATTACCCCCAGCTGGTATGGTAATATATAGTGCTCTATTTATGTTGCTGCAGTGCTTGATTGGTAAGACTTCATTTAAGTAACTACAAATGTGAAGCTTTTTGTCATCCTTGCTATGCAACATGGAGAACAGATTAAAGATTCACAGAAGCAGGGCTGACAACCGAAATGGAATTATGAAATGAAGGGAATGAAGACTTTTTACTATTTGTAAATTTGAATGAGTCAATCCACAAACACTCAGGGCTGAAGGAAAACAGCTGTGCTTTACACATAACTGCTGTTACAAAATCCCAAGCAATATGTATTGCAGTCTTTTATATACCTTTTGGTCCATTTTACCTTCATTTTTATTTCTGTCTCTGTAGATATGCTGCACTACATACTATGATTGATGGCGGTTGCGTACAATGCAACCTGAACCTCTTTATAAACACTGATTGTGAACTTACTGCATGGCTCTGGTAATGACTGCTAAATGCTTAAAAGTATGAAGTTTAGTATGTGAACTTAAGAGTTTACTTATGAACTGACTTGAAGGAAATTCACACCTTGTTCAGAAAAAAAGTACTTGAGCAGTTCAAAATTCGGTGGTTTCTTTCAGTAAGTAAAAGTACCATACATGAGCAGTACAACATTAAGCACAGTACACAAGTTCAGCGTGCTTTTCCTTCAAGTCAGTTCAAAAGCAAACTACAAAATAAAAGCGCAATCTGAGATTGTCAGATTGTAAGTTCTTCAATTGTGGTTATCAAAAGCAAACTCTTTTAAATTCACAATACTAGACTTGATTAATCGTCATACCTTTCGGCGTTTAGCGGTCGTTGCCAGAGCCATGCAGTTAGCAGTAAGTAAGTTCACAACCAGTCAGCCACAGCGAGAAAAAAAAGAAAAGCACTTTCCAAACCAGAGCCAGTTCAGCAGTTCACAATACTAGACTTCAATCTGGCATTTCTTTCAGTAAAAGCATACCAGAGCCGTGCAGTAAGCTTTCAGGAAGCCGCAACGAGGAAAAAAAGAAAAGCAGACAGTTTCTATACCACAGCCAGTTAAGAATAAAAAAAAGAAAAGCAGCAGTTCACAATACTAGACTTTAATCATTCATACCTTTCGGCAGGTGTTTCCTTCAGTAAAAGCATACCAGAGCCATACAGTAAGTAAGCCACAGCGAGAAAAAAAGAAAAGCACTTTTCATAAGAGAGCCATGCACTAAAGTTCACAACAGCAAGCTTTCATCCAGCCAGAAATGTGTGCCCTTGAGCTCAGTTCCGACAGGCTGACTGAGCTGACATCATTGTGCACGTGATGACATCAGCTCCAAAAGCACGAAAGAAAAAATTAAAAAAAAAATCGGGAATGAAGGGGTGCCATTCGGGAATCGTGGCACCCCATTATTTGGACCCCAAAAGTCAGTAAAAAACGAATAATTCGGTACAGTTGAGAGGTATGGCCGTTAACCACATTTAAGCAGTGCTTATAACACCATGCACCTTTTTTCAAATGTAACAATTTTGTTTTTACATTAAACTGTGCTTTTGGTCAGCTCACACATTTCAACAGCAATAAATGTAAAAAGGTATGACTTCTGGGGACTCGAACCCAGGACCTGCAACACTCTAGGCCATGACTCTACCTATTCAGCTATGTAGATAATATGAAAACCAGTATACCTTCACATATACTATTAAGCTATCTGTTAGCATTGCTAAGCACTGTGCCACACCGCAGAAACGGCCATTGATAATATAAAATAAAAACACGGTAGACAAAAACACATAATGTAATTATGTAATGCCTGCAAAGAGAAGGATTTGATGTAGAAGGTCTAACACAGGTTACATCACAGCATGATGGAACGAGTCCCCAAAGCAGAGAAACAGGAAGATCATGAGGCATTTGAAGAAGAAATATGGACATGGGAAAGAAAGAGATTTAATATGGTGTAATATCTATGCAAAGGAAAAAGGAAAACTAATAAATACAAAAAGAACAGCACCAAAGATATTTGAAGAGAAATACAGGCAAAGGAATTCAGACATGGAAATCTTTACAATACAAAAAATAAGAAGATGAAGAGGAAAAGTAGAAAAGGAGATCAGTAATGGAGAAGTTTAAGAAATAGAAACTGAGGTCATGAAGTACCTCCAAGTGAAGGATTCAGTGTAGAAAATCTAATTCAGAAAGTACCACAGCAGGCTAGAGCAATGGAACTCTAAATTAAGGGGAAACCAGTGGAATGGGAAGCAATTGTTCAGGTGCCATATGAAGATATTTTGCAACCTTCCACAGAAAACCAGTATAAACATCCACTTGAAGCTGGACAGCAAGGGAAGGAACAGGAAACTGTGGAAACTCTGGAGAAGTTAATGTTGAGGAGTGATAGGCCAGTGAGTTCTCATATGACAGAGCAACAGATTGAACAGGATGAAATTGAAGAGAATGTGCCACAGGAAGATGTAATAGAACTTTGTATAGAATGCCCACAGGAAATGGAAAACAAAAATCGAGCCCTCAGTCTAGAAGAAACTGAGCTAAGAGAAGAGTTGCTTGACTTAATAGAGAGAGATAGACATATTAAAATCAATGAAAGAAGTAGACTGCAGAAGGTCCATAAAACCCAAAAAGTCAGAAATTTGATAAAATGAATGAGCACAGTAATTAGGACTGTCTATAGAGATTCATGCTATATAACAGAAATAAACAGGATATATTACTGTGCAGCTAAATTAATAACTGATAAAGTTGTACCACAAGAACACAGGGTAGTGAAGGAGAGAAAGGGAAGAAATCGAATACCATCATGGAAGTATCGAATAGAGAAAACTATAAAGAAACTAAGACAAGAAGTGTCACTATTAGAATAGTATAGAAGAGGGAACAGATCAACAAAAATACTCAGAAAGATAGACATGATAAAAGCAATGTGCAGTATTAGAACAGATCAGGATCTATCATGCACTATCGTAAATAATAAACTAAAAATCTCAGCAGAGGTGGTAAACTTAGAAGATACGCAGATAAACATAAAGGAAAACATACATAATAAGCAATTTATTGATGACCCAAAAAAGTTTTATAGAGAATTGGGAAATAAGATAAAAGGAATTGAATGACCACCAAAAAAGAAGAAATATATGCATTTTGGAGAAGTATCTATGAAGATCCTGTGGAATAATGCAAAGATGCTAAATGGAAAAAAAGTAAATCACACTGCTACTGCATGGACCAAATCCACTTTATTGTTGTACGAGTCCACAACAACATGAAAATTTCCACAGCAAACACGAAAAACTCTACAGCTGATACTGCACACACAGATTGAGCGCTTTCTTCCCTTCAAACAGGGACTTCATCAGAATGGATAGAAGAAGTCAAAGAAAGAATAAGAAGTTTAAAGATACAGGATATGAAATGGGATGAGGTAACAACCAAAGAGATTGAAAGAAAGTTAAGAAAAGACTCTAATTGGAAAACCCCAGGCCAGATGCAATCCCTAACTTCTGGTTAAAAGTATTAACATCTTTGCATGAAGATTTAGCCATGAGTTAGAATTATTTATATGCACACTCCGAACAGACACCAGCCTAGCCAAGAACAGAAAAAACAATGCTCCTGCTTAAGAGTGAACCTACAAGCTTCCCTAAAAATGATAAAACAATAACTTGGCTTCCAAAGAAGTATAAACTATACACTGGAATTGATCATTTATCCCACGGTGGTGGTGCTGGGGTAGCATTGTTACCTCGCAGTAAGACGCTGTCCTGTTCGATTCTCAGCTAGAGCGTCTTTTGCGTGGAGACATGAGTGAATGGGCGTACCTTCGTTGAAGGTTGTCCGTCAGGGCTGGTAACTTGGCACGTAAAAATCAACTACCAATCATTAGCAGACCGGAGTTCTGCTGTGGCGACCCCTAACCGGGAAAAGCCGAAAAGACACAACAACAACAAGAGTTTATAGTCATTTAGAAGAAAACTCAACTGTGGCAATAGAAAAAAAGGGCAGTAAAAGAAAGTCATATGGAACAAAGGCTGATTTGTTGTTAAATAAAATCATAGTGGATAACTGTGAAAAGAGGAAGAATTTAAGTATGGCCTGGCTTGACTGCAAAAAAGCATTTGATAGTATCCCACATTAATGGATAAAAGTGCTTAAAATGTATAAGATACACCCTACACTGATCAATTACATTACAGTGACCAGGAAACTGTGCCAGACCACTTTGCAATTAAGCCATGATAAAGTACAAATTATTATTCCAGGGATAAAAATCCAAAGAGGGATATTCCAGAGTGACTATGTCACCACTACTATTCTGCCTTTACCTTAATCCATTAAGCTGTCTACTTAACAGCTTAGGTCATGGCTATAATTTGACTCCCAGAAAACAGCAAAGTGCAAAGACGTCTCATCTTCTCTTTGTCGATGATTTGAAACTCTATAGCTCATCAGATGAGAAACTAAAAGCGCAAATGCAGGTTGTCAAAACTTTTTCAGATGAGATAAGAATGTCATTTGGTCTTGATAAATGTGCAAAAGCAACCTTTAAAGCAGGAAAACTGCAGCACCAAGAAAACATCAGTTTGGGACAAGAATATGATACAGAAGAACTTGAGCAAGAGGGAGCATATAAATATTTGGGAATTGATGAAGGATCATCAATAAAACATGAACATATACAAATAAAACTTAGTAAAGTGTACTTCAGAAGACTTAAATTAATACTGAAAACAGCTTTGAAATCGAGGAACAAAATACAAGCTATAAACCCATTTGCTCTTCCTGTCCTTACAGTTTTGGAGTGATTGACTGGCCCCAAAACATGCTGGATAGATTAGATAGGAAAATAAGAAGGATGCTTCATGCTCATCAAATGATTTATAAAAATCAGTGCATCCCTAGATTATATATTCCCCATTCTGAAGGAGGAATGGGCCTCCTTGAAATTGATTACATATATAGATCTGTAATCGTGGAACCCCACACAAATCTGCTGATCTCACAAGACCCAAATGTAGTGAAAGTTTTGAAACACGAGGAGAATAAATCTAAGATGACTTCCCTGCTTAGGCTAGCAGAAGCATATTGGCATCAATCAAGAATGGAAATCAAACCACAAGTAGACAAAAATCAGAAAGCATGTCAATATCAAGGTGCAGGTACTCCACGACTATCGAAGCCAACCATCAACCAAAAAAGCAAAAATCAATAAAAAAATGTTATACTTGAACAGCAAAAGAACTTTATTCCATGGGTTGTTAGCGCTTTCACGTCTACTCTGGACGCTTCTTCAGACTTTAATAAAACACTTCATCACTTCTGTATTTAAACACTTATCAATTAAACAGTTAACCAATGAAAGCCTTTGTACGAATACATAACTATAAAAAGTCAGAAACTTCTAAATAGATAAAAAGTCAGAAACTTATATTGTGAAAATTAAAACTTCAAAATTCAACATTGACATTAAAATGGATGTAGTAATAGATTATAACTGTTATTAACATTTCAGATGGCAAATAGCATATAAATATTTAAAAATACAAGAGCATATAAAAACAGCATGTAATAAAAACATTTCAAGTGTATGAAACTACTGAAAAACTTCTAAAAATACATATTCCTACTAACACCAAGAAACATGAAAAAGTCAAAGGTATAGCAATAAATAACTGCTAATGCTTAAGATGACTGACTAGAAAGGGTTTCAAAGTAACCCTCTCATTGAGGCCATGTCCTTCATCTGCTTTCATTCTGATGATCCATTTACATTCTTCCCTTTCAGTGAAGTTACTTACATTGCCTAATCACAATGTGGTGTGTATCAATTCAATAACTAAGAACTCAAAGGTGTGTGTGGTGCCTTGCGATAGAACATGTCTAGCCAGTGCGTTCCTGTCATTCTCCCTGCTGATCGCATATAAATGCTCTCTAACCCTTTCCCTCAACGTTCTATTCGTCATACTGACATAGAAAGCCTGGCATTTGGTGCAGATGGCTAAATAAACTATGTTCCTTGTCCTACAGTCTGCATAATGATCGAATTTATATAGCACACCTGTGTCCGGGTGCCTAAAGTTATTCCTTCCCAGTATGTATTTGCACTGATTGCAACTGCGACATGGAAAGGTACCCATTCTAACAGTAAGTGGTTGATCTTGAAGTCGCCTTTCATAACATAACATGTTCCTTAAAGATCTAGTATTCTTGTAGGAAAAACTGGGGTGAGGACCTACAAGTGCTCTAAGCCTATCATCCAACTGTAGGATACCCCAGTTCTTTCTAATGACATTAGTAATACTCTTGTTCTTGTTGGTATATGAAAGTACCATCCTCTTTTTACTTCTAATAAATGGCTTGCTTTGTTCCACCTGTTCACTAGTTGCTGTCCTAATGTAGGGTCTTGTTTCTTCATTGCATTCTGTTTGTTGCAGGACTATCAAATCATTGTCATGGTAACCCCTTGATTTAAAGTCAGCATCTAAGCCTATCAATACATTCCTATATGCTGAATCATCGCTTGTTAGGCGTGAACAGCGTGCTGCTTGATTCTTAACAATGTTTTTGTGTATGGGGAGGGTGCATACTATCACGATGTAAGTATGTGTTCTTTCTACAGGGTTTCCTGTAAATGTTGGTAGTGAAACACCCATTATGCTTCCTGATGTTAACATCTAAGAAGTCAATCTGGTGACATGATCTCTCCCCAGTCAGCCTAAGAAAAGATGTGGTGTTGTTGATGTAACTTAAAAACTCATCTAAGATAGTAACATCACCACTTCAAACAAAAAACACATCGTCCACAAAACGTTTATAATATTTGAGGTGCTGTGAATAAAACTAATTTCCAAAATCACCCCAGTTTTTCCTACCAAATGCCAGGCTTTCTATGTCGGTATGGTGAATAGAACGTTGAGGGAAAGGGTTAGAGAGCATTTATATGCGGTCAACAGGGAGAATGACAGGAACGCACTGGCTAGACATGTTCTATCGCAAGGCACCACACACACCTTTGAGTTCTTAGTTATTAAATTGATACACACCACATTGAGATTAGGCAATGTAAGTAACTTCACTGAAAGGGAAGAATGTAAATGGATCATCAGAATGAAAGCAGATGAAGGACATGGCCTCAATGAGAGGGTTACTTTGAAACCCTTTCTAGTCAGTCGTCATCTTAAGCATTAGCAGTTATTTATTGTTATACCTTTGACTTTTTCATGTTTCTTGGTGTTAGTAGGAATATGTATTTTTAGAAGTTTTTCAGTAGTTTCATACACTTGAAATGTTTTTATTACATGCTGTTTTTATACGCTCTTGTATTTTTAAATATTTATATGCTATTTGCCATCTGAAATGTTAATAACAGTTATAATCTATTACTACATCCATTTTAATGTCAATGTTGAATTTTCAAGTTTTAATTTTCACAATATAAAGTTTCTGACTTTTTATCTATTTAAAAGTTTCTGACTTTTTATAGTTATGTATTCATACAAAGGCTTTCATTGGTTAACTGTTTAATTGATAAGTGTTTTATTAAAGTTTGAAGAAGCGTCCAGAGTAGACGTGAAAGCGCTAACAACCCATGGAATAAAGTTCTTTTGCTGTTCAAGTATAAATTTTTTTTATTGATCTTTGCTTTTTTGGTTGATGGTTGGCTTTGATAGTCGTGGAGTACCTGCACCTTGATATTGACATTTTTTCATTTGGGGACATAGCAGATACCTTACCCTGAGAGATCTGTGTTTATTTATCAAAAATCAGAAAGCAACTGAATGTGCCAAAAAACAAAAGAAATAGTATAAGATAAAGGACCAGATGAGAAGGCAGAAAATGTGGAAAAAGCATAAATATAGTTGCAAGTATAGAAAACATCTGAAAGAACCTCATATTGATCTGGAATGAATGCAGGAATGGTTAAGGAGAGGTGAATTTATACCAAGAGATGAAAGGTTAATATTGGCGGCCCAAGATAGTGGGCTACATACACGTTGGTTTACAAAGTCCATTGAACATGCGAGAGAAACAGATAAATATAGGTTTTGTAAAACAGAATTGAATACAGTTGCAGGGACGTCGGGAGGCATACGCACTGTACTGATTTCAGTACAACTTCTTTAGAAGAGGGGTTAGCTTTTTTTTTTAAAAAAAAATAGTACATATTTTTTCTTTTTTAAACAGCGTTGGCTCCTTTAAGGAACATACCATCCAGTCAGAATTGAGCTTACGTCATGTCCGGTTGGCTGTGAGCGGGAAATGTGCAGTAGTGAGTGAGTCAAAGACAATCGCAAATTGATTATCACTGCGAGCAGGAAATGTGAAGTTGTAGTGAGTGGAAGGCAATCGCGAATGGATTATCATTGTGATCGCGAACAGATTATCGTGTGTGTGTGTGTGTGTGTGTGTGTGTGTGTGTGTGTGTGTGTATATATATATATATATATATATATATATATATATATATATATATATATATAAATATAAATATCTATATTAGGTAGCATGCCTCTCAACTGTCCAAATTTTGCAGGATGTCCAGATTTTTGCCCCATATTTTTTTGTCTGTTCCTCATAAATTTTGTAATTTTTTAGAAGAATCATTGAAGGCTGAAGTTGCTAAATAATGACAGACATTTGAGTTTCAGACTTCATGTCCTTTAGAAAAATTCATACTAGCACAAATCCTGTTATTCTAGCAACTTTCTCATACTAGCACAAATCCTGTTATTCTAGTAACTTTCTAAGTTCACGAGAGCATTATTTAATATCTGTCCCTGTTTATTTTAGGCTTTGTCCATATTTCTTGCACTAAGAGGTAGGTGGGGTGTGTGTGTGAATGAAACACCCTAGTTAGGGGTAGCAGGTAGTTAGTAATTTACTCAAGCTCAAAACCTGTACCTTAGTTACAGAAAACAAAAACATGAATCCTTTACCCCAACTACCATGCTGCATTTTTCAAAGAACTGACTTTCAGGTTCATTTTCAATTCAAGGAACTGAGTTTGAGTGAATCTATATTATATTACTGAAGAGGCATAACAGCAAATGCCTCTTCATCGACACTAAAAGAGCAAACCGTGAATTACGAGAATGGCCGTAGCTTGGCTGGGGAGGGGGGTAGCAGTTTGAGAGCTGTGAGCACAAATTTGAAAATCCTAGCTACATCCCTGTACAGTTGCACACCTTGTTGCTGGTTGTGACATACTAATGGCAGCAGGACTGTATTCTGAAAGGCATAATAATGTGGCAAGACTGTCGCACTGGGGACAGTGCAAACATTATGGTATTAAAGTGGCTGAAAAACACCATCGTATAAAATTATGAAGTCTACATCATACTGGATCACCCATTACCAACAGTTCCAAAGATAGATGCTAGAATACCAGATGTAGTGGGCCAAGAAAAGAATACAAAAGTAGCATTGATCATTGAAATCGACACACCCAGCGACTACAGTGTCCTGCATACAGAGAGACACAAAGTCATAGAATATCAGGATTTGCAAGCAGAAACAAGAGCAATGTTGAAGAAAGATGCCCAGACAGCTCCAATAGTAGTAGGAGCAACAGGTCTTATAAAAAAGAGTCTACAATCCTATTTAAATATGCTACCAATACAGGTAACTCCATACGAATTGCAGGAGTCAATACTGGGCACAGTGCGGATGCTGCAAAGAGCACTTTTGGCTGACATCAAAGAATGAAACAATACTAATTTCATGAACTTTAATCATAATGGGGTCCATTCCTGGCATGGTATTAGAAACCCCAAAAAATTTGGAGAAATTAAAAAAAAGGTTATATAGAAATGAGAGATATATTGGCTGGTTCTTTGAAAGAGTAGCTGATGCATGGAATAGAGTACCAATTTGTATTAAAGTGAGCAAGCACTAGTTTAGATATTTTTAAGACCAAAGTAGGCACTTATTATGGGAATGACTATTTTGTTATATTGCCAGTCTGGAAAGGCATTATTGCCTATCCCTGAAATATTTGTCTGTATGTATATATGACCACAAAGGGTTTCACGCCATCAACTGCCAGATGTACTGTAATGCAAAGAGCGTAATCTATAATGTGCATGTTGGCCACGCAGGCAGTTTCTACGACTCACACATTTGGCACACATGTGATCTGTAACACTGGTTTGCAAGGGGCAACTTTCCCACGAGGGGCATCTATTCGGGAATGCTAGATAATGTCCTATAACCTTTACTTTTGAAACCAGGGAGAACTCCATGTAACCCAACAAAGCAAAATTACTACCATGTTTATTTGCATACCAGAAACATCATAGAGAATGTGTTTGAGCTGCAGAAGTCATTATTCCACTGTCTGGATACATCTAGTGCTGCCCTGAACTATGACCTTGCTGCCTGTGCTAGAAATTTACTGTATGAGCTATATTACATAATATTTTTTTAGAAAGCCATTGCAGCAGAGTGGTGTACTGCAGGGGCTACAATTCCTTGTACCGTAGGCAGTGGAAGTGGAGGCAGAAAAGGGGTCAGCAGAGGAGCCAGCAGTAGAGGAAAATCATGCCAGATGGAGATGGGCACAATATGTCATGGTACTACCTAAGATGCAGCACAGTGCACATAGCTTTAATACATAAATAGAGATAAGGAGATACAGGCAGTAAAAGTGATTATAACACAGCACAAGACCATGCTTACCCACACATAGGCTGACCACTCTGTGCATCAGACATACACTACTCAAGTCAGAATGATAGAATGACAGGGCACTCTTACCATAAATGTCAGCAACTGTTAGGGGAACATATACTACATAACTGCAGTACAGAAAAGGTGATAAACAAGTAACAGTGATACATACCAATGCCCAACAAAGAACGCTGAGCCATGCATAGGATGGGACTACATTCTGCTGACATCATGTAAATTCCCCTTTCTGGCCATAATGGACTCAATTTCAAAAGACTTGCTCTCAGTGTAAGTGACTACTTACACTGAGTGCAAATCTTTTGGAATATACCCCTGATATAAGCCTATTACTCAGCAGGCTTTACACTGAAGTAAGTCACTTACACTAAGAGCAAGTATTTTGGGATCAGGCAGACTTGCACTGAGAACATCTCTTTTGGACTCTGCTCCAGTGTGCATGTTAATAAGTTCTTAACTCATTACTGCTTTTGAATTGCAGTGATTGCATAATGAATGAACCCTGTACAGATCATGCTGGGTTCTGCACAAAGCTGTGCACATGCTTGAAGACCAGGAAAGAACACCAGCTAGAAGCTGTTATGAAATATTCAGGTTTATATCATCCAGGTTCACCTCATTAGGACTACTGCTACAATTATTTGTTAACAAACCATGCTTCTAAAAATGTACAGATTGCAAAGTGCTGTCACACATTGTAGTGTTAAACATTTTGTTTTATGTAATAACCTTATGTTACACATTTCTAAAATGCTGTTAACATACAAAAATAACACTGACAAAAATGTTTATATTGTCCAATGTGAAGAAATGTGTGACAGTCCAAGTTGTATATGTATGTAAGGTGACAGTAGAGTTTTCAATATATTGACAATTTTTGTGTAATGACTGTTGTGAGGTGGGTCTTCCACAGTGTATACCACATAGGTAGTCAGCAATGGCCGTGGCAGTCCTAAGCATAAAAATGAACATAGAGCGTTTGAGTCAGTATTGGTCATAATATTAACAGAGGGTGTATTTAAATTAACATACACACACACACACACACACATATATATATATATATATATATATATATATATATATATATATATATTTAGTGTATTCGGCACATGCTTAATGTATTTAAAGGCATTGTATTTAACATCAAAGTCAAGTTTATGCAGTTGTGTCTTAAGGTTGGTTTTATCTATAAGACATGTATGAACTGTGATAAACATTTATATTTCAAATTTAAGTAGAAAGATATGGTATATTAAAAACTATTAGTATTTTACATAGGTTGCCATAATGTAGTTATTATATGACTTACATAATTATTGTGATTATTTGCTAATTATTTTTAATTTATGATATTAGTATATTATATTTTAAAATATTTTATAAATATTTTAAATTAATGTGGTGTATGCCTTTAAGGCTCCTCAAGATGTCATTACCAGGAAGTTTTAAATGGAGGTTGAGACCTGTTTTTTATTAGTCCCGAAGAAGTCCATGTTAACGATAATGGATAAAATCTCTTACCTTATTTTAATTATTTTACTTATTTTAAATGAAGTCTTTCCTTTATCCTGTGTCCGGACGTATTTGACAGTTTTTTTTCATGAATTGAGCATAATATTCTTTGTAGGAAAAACTGGGAAAGAGGTTTCCCATGTTGCAGAGCTAACAGAACAGAGGGCTAATATCATGATCTGTACTTCCCATAGTACAGAGTTTGATACCATTAGTTCTGATTTGCCCATTGTGCGATTTTAATTATTTGTGAAATCCAGACTGTAGAGAAGCCTTTATGATACCAGGATTCAAGTTATTAATTCATTAATTTATTTATTTTTGTTAATATTTCTTTGAGTGCAGTCTCCCATTTATTTATTTATTTATTTATTTGAGAGGACAAGAACACTCCTTTAGTTTTTGTTCTTATTAGAGTTCCTGGTGGGTTTGTGAACTTGATTGAAGGCCCTCTCAACAAATAAGAAGACTTCTTGTTGTTTAATAAGGTCTGCTGTTGAGCGGACACCTCATATCTAGAGTCAAGTTTAACAGTACTATTATAATTTTTCTTTGTATTTGAAGGGAATACATTCAGTCAGTAAGGTTAGTGTTCCCATAATTATTGCTTTATTCTGCATTCTGGCATGTTTCCTTTTTTATACCTTAGAGTAATAGTAGTCTAAATATGCCAAACTTTTTTGTTAAGGAACTAGTAATCTACACTCCAGAGCCTGTTGTTTTTTATCATCTGGCCAATGTCTTAATAGTATTTCAGTAGATATTTATTTATGTAGAATTTCATTTTAAAACAGTCATGCATGAACAGTGCTAAGTTGAATTCAAGTTTAATATTATATAGTAAAATGTTGGATTCCCAGACTGATTGTTAGTGTAGCAATGGAGTAGGACTACAGTCTGTTGGTGAATTTGTGATGAAATGGAAATTAAAACTTCTTAATCTGTCTGTTGTCAATAATATTATCTGATACATATAAGAATGCAGGAGGAACATCTCAAAATGTAATTAAGGCATCAGCTAAGAAGAAAAAGATAGCTAGTTATTTTAAGGAGGTGAAGAAAAAGAAGACATTAGTCAGGAGAGTAGTCTCTAACTCAGATAACGATATGCCACAGTAAAAAACAGCTTTGAAAGGGTTATTCCACCTTGTTGACAAGAGACATGAAAATAGCTCAAGCAATGATTCATTGGGATACAACTTTTCTAATACTAAATTGAGAGTTGTTCTGTATCAGACCATTTCCTTTCCTTTCTGTAAACAAGTATCCCTCTACCCAGAAGTTGACTAGTCATAGTATAAATGACCATTCAGAGCTATCACAAGTTAATAACAACTGTGTCATGAATTAACTAGATGCAAATATTGCAGTTATTCTAGATAATCACTTTGAATTACATAATAATTGTTTCTAAATTTGCAAGAGGAAATACCAAGGTTCTGAAAAGGAATAAAAGTATAAGAAAGGACAGTAACTTATGTGAGAATCGAGATGGGGTGGGAATAACTCGAATTAGATTGACCTCATTTGATAAGTTACCTGTTTCTAACTTGGGTTTGCTTAATAAAGATACATTAACTGAGCAAAGACCCATCTCTGAGATAACCAATTTACATTCGATCAGTCAGATTTGCCTGTGAATACTAAGAATAGAGTGGACATACTGAATATTAATATTAACTCTTCTAGATCTGAAGTTTATTAATAAATACTAGTATAAAAAGATTAAGAAACTATAGTGGAAAATTAGACAAGTGATTGAAAGACATTTCAAGGGCAAAAAAAAAAAAATAATATGAAGGGCTATAGGTGGTGTAATAACAGAAGACAATACAACTTGACCTTGATTTTTGTTAAAGATAAATTGTTGGATAAACCAGAAATATTGATAGCAGGTGATTCTGTTCTAAACTTGACTGCTAAACCTGTTACTGCTTTGAATAAAGATTATATAACAGTAACTTCTTTACTGGGATTAAACCTAATAGATTATAATGAGCTGCTCCCATCGTTACTTAGGGTGAAACCTGGTTATAATAACACACTGTTTCATGGAGGGACTAATGATTTACTGTATACTCCTTTGAATAATATGAAGAATTAAATAATTGAGATGATTGAATATTTTGAAACTTAAAGTATTGTTTGTTCTTTGTGAAATTATTCTTTCTCCTCAATAGACTGACTAAAAGTGGACAAAAGCAGAGATGTTTAAGGATTGGTTAAGACAAGCTTTGTTTGGTCTATAATATCAAATTAATGGTAACCTGGGAAAAAAAATTGCTTCAGATCCAAAACTCTTTGTGAATGATAGATTTCATCTTAATTACTACAGATTGAAACCTATTCCAAGAAATATTATTAATCATATTGAATCTTTTTAGGGTCCCATACAAGAGCATTAGATTGTGTTCAAAGTTTCAGTATTAAAGGAGATGAATTGAAATTCACTGCAGTAACAGAAGTTTATGATTTTGTTGCTGTCACTGAGACATGAAATTCAACACATTTGCTGATTCTGGGGTATAATAAATATGAATGCTTAAAGTGATTTTTCCAACTTTTTTTAGCTTACATTTGCACCATGGTATGTGGTGCAAATACTGCCAAACAGTGGCTTTGACCACTAGAAAGCATTTTTACGTCACTTCAGAGAAGTAATATGTTTTTAAAAATTTCATTTTTCATACACTAATATCACTGAGGAATACAGTAAACTTTAACCTCACTGGAGTCAGTGTGGAAAAACGTATGTTGCATTCATAGACTGATGGGCACACCACCACACATGCACAAAGCAGCCCTATTTAAAGTATATGGACAAAACACATTACCCCAAAGGTAATGTTACGGTAGGAAATATTACATTTATTTGGCCTGTGGTTTGATAAAAGTTTATGAAGCTTTTTATTAAAAAAGGTCACACATAAGTACAGACAAGTAGAAACATGCATTGTGGCACTTTTTCTCATTAAGTGCCATGAAGCATTTTTTTAACATCAGAAATTCACTGTAAGAAATTAAACACAACCCAAATGACACATAGCCCACAGACTCAGTGTGCCACTCAACCACAGCCAATAAGGCAAAACAACGTACCCAACACACTAGTCATAGGTGACTCTATAGTCAGGCACACTGATGTCCCATTCACCAGGCTAAACAAGGAGAAGGTTACTGTCAGTGCCTGTCGGGTGCCAGGATCTGCCACATAACACACACACTCAGGTCACTCCACAACAGGTACAAATATGACTCTGTCACTGTCCATGTTGGTGTGAATGACCTAAGATGTACCTCCCTGGACTACATGAAAAGAGACATGGAAGAGCTCTCTGATCTTGTAGCCCAGGCAGGTATGACCCTAGCCCTGAGTAGCATTCTGCCATCACCCAGAATGATACCGCAGTACAAGGACAAAATGATTGACTTCAATAATTGGCTTAGCTTCTGGTGTCATTCTTAGGGGATCCAGTATCTGTCTGCTTGGGATGACATGGTCGATGGACCACGATGCTTTGCCACAGATGGCCTGCACCTGTTGCCCCTGGGATTCCGGATACTGGCTAAGGCTCTTGCTGCCCCTATAGTGCCTTTTTTAGGCAGGGTTCAAATAACAAATTCACCACCATAGCAGGAACAGGCAAGCAAAAACTGAGGGTAATGCTACTCAATACTAGAAGTCTAAATCTCAAAATGCACTCACTTGAGGCACTCCTTAAAATGGAGAAAATCGATATCTGCGCAGTGACTGAGACCTGGTTCAAGGCTCCAGAGAGCACCCCCTGCACTACCAGGCTATAACTCATACCACACTTTTAGGCCATGTAATCTGGACCGACACACCAAAGGCGGAGGTGTGTCCATATTCATTAAGGATATTCACAACTCCAGGCTAGTTGCTCAGCATAATGCATCCGAGGTTATCCAAGTGCAACTAACTCTGGGCAAAACTGCAATCCAAATTGTAGCTTGCTACAGATCCCCCACCATGCCCCAGGATTCTCACTCCTCTTTTCTTGATGTACTGGAAAATATTAGGGTTCAACCAAACACCCTAATAACGGGCGACTTCAACTACCCCACCATTAACTGGGAAAACTACTCGTGTACCAACTTCTTAGCTCAACGCTTTCTGGAATTCATAAACTCCAATGCCCTAGATCAACTTATCCACACCCCCACCAGGGGCAACAATATCCTAGACCTAGTCATTACCAACATGAGTGACCGGTGTTCCATACCTGAAGTCAACTCCTCGTTGGTCCGATCCGACCATAAGCTTATTATCCTTGATATCCACATCCCGCCCCCACCCCCCATTAAGGAAACCACAGTAAAAAATTTCTCCAAAGCCAACTTTATGCTTCTCAAGACAGAAGTGGTGAACTTCATGACACCCATGCAGATAGACAGTACAGTTACAACTGCTGCATCCTACACAAATGCACTCTATAAGCACTTAAACGAGTGCATGGATCGTGCTATCCCAAACAGAACCAAGACACTATCCTCCAAAAGAAGGAAGCCAATCTGGTGGTCCCCTGCCATAAACAAACTGTACAACAGAAGGAAGAAACTGTTGCAAAAGAGAGTAAAATCCCATGAGTAAAGGAGCTACCTGGTCAGCCTCAGTAAGAAGATGAGATCCCTTATAAGATCCTCCAAAGCTAGCTATGAAAATAAAATCGCCACTAAATCCAATGACAACCACAAAGCATTCTATAGCTTTGTAAAGAATCTAGATGGCAACACCCAGATCTGCTCTGAGTTACAGCACAAAGGCACAGAAATTACAGAACCAACTGATATTGCCAACATCCTGGCAGAATGGTTCAGTGCTAACTTTATCCCCCCTCACCCCCTAAAGGGCCCATATCTATACAGGAAGAATGCAGAGTCCCTGTAATCACAACTACGCAGGTAAAAGCTGCACTTTCTAAAGCCAAAATCACAGCATCCATGGGACCGGACAACATCCCAGGCTCCGTTTTACACGAACTTCAAAACAAACTGGCTCCCCACTTAAGCACCATGTTCAATAATAGCCTTGCATCAGGCTTTGTGCCCACTGAATGGTGCACAGCAACAGTTATCCCACTCCACAAAGGGGGAGCCACCACTGATCCCGGGCACTATTGACCTATTAGCCTGACGAGCCTGGTCTGCAAGGCCATGGAACGTATCATCGTGAAACTCATAAACAAAGACATTGGTAACCTCCAAACTCTGGATCCCACCCAGTTCAGGGTTTGTGAAAGGCAGATCATGCCTCCTGAACCTGATTAACTTCTTTGAGGCAGTCACCAAAGCCGTGGATGAGGGTAAGGTGGTTCACACAGCCTATCTTGACCTTGCCAAGGCTTTTGACACCATTCCCGCATTCTGGAATTATAGCTAAACCTCACTAAACTAGGTATAAATCCCTACGTCACAAGAAGGGTTGCCAACTGGCTCACTGACAGTACCCACACTGTAAAAGTTGCAGGCTCCAAATCTGACCTCAAAGCAGTGACAAGTGGAGTACCACAGGGTTCCATCCTGGGACCTCTCCTGTTTGGTATCTACTTCTCTGAAGTACAGGCTAACACAGAAGGCCTCTGGCTAACGAAGTTCGCAGATGACTGCAAAGTAGGAGCCATAGTCAAGTCCCCAAATGATGTGGACATCCTACAGAAGGGCCTCATTGAGACAGATGCCTGGTGTCAGAGCCATGGCCTCAAGCTCAATGCCAAAAATTAAAGTGTCATCCCCTTTGGTAAAAACTCTGTACCCATGAACTACCACATAGGCAGCAATCTACTTAACACCGAATGCGTGATAAGAGACCTTGGGACCCAGGTGGACAGTAGTCTCTCCTTTGATAGTCACGTTGCCACAGTAGTCAGGAAGTCCTTCTACGTGGCACACCTCATCATAAAAGGGTTCTCATCCAGGAAAAAAGAGGTCATTGTTCCCTTCTACTCGTCACTTATTAGACCCATTATAGAGTACAATGCCCCTTTTGGAATGTACCTCACAAGACATCTGCAGCAGCTGGAAAGGCCACAGAAGTACCTCACAAAGAGGATTACTGACCTCAAACAAATGCCCTACACTGACCACCTCAAAAAACTCCAGCTTTACTCCATAGCATATCGCCTACTACGAGATTATCTCTGCCTAACATATAAAGCAATGTCAAACCCAGAGCTGTTGGACATACTACACCTAAAGAAATCCCAATCCCTCCAAGCTACATGCTCTACGGACCTAAACCTTGTCACCACAATAAACAGGACATGCTGGGGGGATAGATTCCTGTCCCAGAGACTTCCTATACTCTGGAACAAGCTACCCATCTATGTCAAGCAAAGTTCTTCATTAGCACTCTTCAAGAAAAAATCTTGATGAGTGGAAGGGAAATAGGAAATACACCCTGGGGATCACTTCTGTGTCTCTGCTGGACAGTGGCGCAGGAAAATAACTTTCTTGGGTGGCATAAGCTATGGAATCTTGCTGGCTAGGCTTACGTAAGCCCATGGGCCGATAGCCTAGTACCTACCTATGAACCTATGAGAGGAGGGGTGTTTTCATGGGTTCATGGCTCAATGCTGTCAAAACTTGTGAGGTCTAATTGTGCTGCAGTAAGTGTAATTGCTTAAGCTTAGGGTATTTTTCCATGGGATACTATAACATTTGTATTATGCTATTGTATGTTAACTATGGACTCAAGTAGGCACATGGACTACTTGTCTGAATTAGATAGAAATTTGGATTATAAGAATTTAATACTGTTGAGTGACTTCAGTTACCCATGTATAGGCTGGTCTTCCACTGACTATAGCCATTTATATGAAAGAGAATTATTGAAGTTCGTTCATATCATATCATAACATTACATAACTTAGGGTAATAATATATTAGATCTGTTGGGAGCTGACATCCCATGTTTAATTGAGAATATTCACATTTCTGCTCCTCTAGGTTCAAATATTAGCAAAGTGTGAACCTAGAATATGGAATAACACTATAACTACAGACTTGACTGCCATCAATTTCAAGACTGATTATTTGTTTAAATTGGAAGGAGCAAGCAGCAAAGATAACTGATGATGTGATGTTGTGAATCTCCTCTTTATTCTTGCTGATGGGTCGGATCCATCTCAGCCATTACATAAGCTTGAGGTCCTCAGCTAAGCTCATGTACATTTTTCCCTACCCTTAATGCAACTCTTTTAATTTTACAACAATTTTAATTGATCAATCATTCAATTATGTATTCAATTAGTTTTAATGAAATGCTATATAAAGAAGGGTTTTGAACCTGTAATTTATTAAATCTGAAGAAGCTTATGTGATATGAAAGCGCTTATGTTATTTCAAATAAAGTTCCTTTCTGATTGATTCCTGGTTCGTGGTGGTTGTTTTCCAGCTGTTCTTACTTAATGCAACTCTCCTACTTCCTCAGACCTCATTTGCCACTCAGCGATGAGGTTCCAAAAGGTTTCTCTGGGCTAAGCGCTTTCAATTTTTATTCATCTTTCTCTTTTTCAGAGTTTCTAGTTGACAGTTCTCTTTTTCTATAATTAAAATATATTTTCCTTAATTAAAAGATATAGGGTGAGTGTTCTCTACCCCTGATATCCCCTGTTTTAGTTAGAGGGTGTATAACTAGTCCACTTAATTTTGAGGACTTTATTTCCTTTCTTTTTCCCTATCATCCATTTTAGTTAGAGGACGATTTAAAAAAAAACGTATCTTATATTTCTCTCTCTCTCCCACTGGAGTGTTTGAGGTGTGTGCATGATTTAATTATTGTATTTTCCGTTATTGTATTTTTTTTTATTATTGCTGTTGTTCCTTTGCTATGTCTCAAAAACAAGAAAAAAAACTTCTAGGATTTAAAAATTGTGAGAAATGTGGAAAGAAGATACTCCTTACTGATTCACACACACTATATGTGTATTGCTTGGGGCCTCTTCACCGTCAGGAAACATGTGCCATTTTTCATGGCTTTAATCAATAAGTGCTTATAGAGCACAAGAACAAACTGATATTGAAAGTTTTACAAAAAAAAAAACCCTTCTGAGAGGCAATTTCACCAGAGTCCTCCAAAAGTTGTCAAAACCCCTTGAAACATTCATCTTTGGATCCAAAATCCACTTTGGAGCCGAGTCAAAAACTCTAAGACTCTCTGCTCCATCTGAGCAGACAGTATCTGCTGGATCCAAGACTGTCACAGAGCCATCTGAACCCTCAGCTCTGACGTCATTGGCTCTGAAAGAACTTCTACACTGGAGCCTTTCCCCATCCCTGGAATGAGTAATATCACAGCTCCTTTGTCCTATATTGTCAAAGTCTAGATCTCCAACATTGTCTACTCGGTCTACCAGGAGCCTTTCTGATGAAGATGTGGACAGGATTGTGCAGAGGTTGCTAAAGACCCCAGCCTTAGCTAAACTTTTACTGTATCCAAGTCCAAAGGAATCGGACCAGACACAGCCCTCTACTACAGTACTTGTTCCTCCTATGATCCATCCTATGGTTTCAGAGCCGGAAGATTCTGATCTCCAGATTGTGTCTGTATTGGCCCCAGGACCCTTGGTTTCCTCTGAGCTGCTTTCTGCCCTAAATGTTTTCCTCCAGTCAGAGCAGGACACCTCTAGGAGCTGACACTCCCCAGTCAGATCCTTGGAGCTGGCTTGGATCTCTTCAGATCTGACCCTGTCTCTGGGGGCTTCAGCGCAGGTGAGTTCAGCTCCTACCTCGGCCTTGGAGATTCTCTCCCCGGTGCCGTGGATGCCTTTGGCTCTGACAACTTCTTTGTCAGATCAGGGAGAATCCTCAGAGTGGGAACAGTTGGCTTTCGAGGTTATGAGGAGGGTTTTGACTCCATCCTAGTCAAAGACACAACCTTTATTGGATCTTCCTACCAGTTCTAGTCATTTGTCTTTATTCTGTCATGTAACACTTTCACAGGACTGCAGAGACCCAAGGCCTCAGGTTGTCCAGCAAGGGACTCCCCCTCTTCTGAAACCTCCCCAGAGTATCCCACTGAGGAAGTCCCTAGGAAGAGGACCTGCAGGTAGAAGCATCTTGACTCTCTGGAAGAGTCTATCACTTCAGATACTGAACTTGATGATGCAGAGAGGTCCCCCACAGTCACCCCCTGAAGATGTCTCCTTTGGAGACATCCTTGAAATTTTAAAACAGAGGGGTGATTGGTAGTCCACACCTCCTTCTGCTGAGGAGTTGGTCTACCTGAAGGCTTTCAGGTCTCACCTTTCTACCTCTTGGATGACCCCTCCTTTGATGAGCTTATGGATGTAATCCCTTGGAAGGCCTGGGACACCACAGATTCTATAGAGCCCACTCCTAGAAGGCCAAACAAATACATTACTGCTCCAAAGGATAAGGCTTTTCTAACTAAGGGAGTTGGAGTTGATGCCATGGTCATGGCGGTGGCCACTAAAACTGAGTTATCTGAGACCAACTCCTCTATCCATCCTCCAAACAAGAATTTTAGGACTATGGATAGATACGGGAAGCATGTGTTTTCATCAGTGACCTTTGCCTTTCGGTCCCTGGTCATTTTACCAGGCTGCAGAATCACCTGTTAAAGGAACTCACAGACCCCCTACAAGGAGCTATAGCTGATGCAGTAGCAGATAAAGTTAATAGTCAGCTCGCCACCCTTAATTTGGTTGTAAACTCTTCCATGAGTCTGATATCATATGCAGCAGATGGAACAAGTACGGCTGCAGGTTTGGGTATTGCTCTTCGGAGGCAGGCGTGGATGCACCTTTGTGACTTTGTGGAGCCCTCAAGTATACCTTCATTAATGCCTCTTTTGATGGCCCTTCTGTTTTTGGAACAAAAGTGAAGGAAATTCTCAACAGGAGTGAGCAGGAAGGCAAAACCTTGTCTGCCACTGGAATACATTTTTCCACACCCACCAGACCATTTCCTAAGGGTCAGAGGGGTAGTGGGAAAATGTGGTTCAGAAAATCCCAAAGGTCTTTCCATGACACACAAGGTGAAAGTTCCCCCATGGGCAGAGGGGGGGGGACAATAATGGTAGGCACCACCCTTGCAGCAGAGGAGGCCCACATAATCAGGGATTCAGAGAATCTTTGTTTGGTGGGCTCTTTCAGCACTCCTGAAAGAGTGCCCGATTGCTCACCTCTGGAGTCAGTCTGGGTATGATTGTCTCTGCACCAAAAAACCTGGCAAAACATCACAACTGACAGACATTGCAGAACATGCTATCGAGAGTATATGCCATTCCATTCTCCTATCCAGCCCCTGTAAACACATCAGTTCCAGATGTTCCATCCAGTCAAAAGGAACATGCAACCTTAGAAATTCAAAAGTTGCTAAAAAAGAGAGTCATCCAAGAAGTCCCAGCAGACCAGACAGGATCCAGAACTTACTCAAGATTCTTTTTAGTGCCAAAGAAAATAGGGGACTGGAGTCCCATTCTGGATCTCAGCAATTTGAACAAATACTTTCAGAAATCCACTGCAATCGATACTTCCACTTCTGGAAAAAGACAGTTGGATGTGCTCCATAGACCTTCAGGATGCATACTACCATATTCTGATGGACATATGATCCAGAAGGTTCTTATGTTTCCGGCTAGGAAATAGTCACTTCCAGTTTCAAGCTCTGCCCTTTGGTCTCACAACAGCCCCCAGAGTGTTCACCAAATGTACGGCAGTAGTGGCAGCTCAACTGAGATGTAAAGGATTCCTTGTGTTTCCATACCTGGATGACCGGCTCATCATTGCCCCAACCAGGCATCTTCTTCAGCAAATCAGGGTCTACACCCTACAACTTTGTTACTCCCTTAGAATTACAATAAATTATGAAAAATCTGTGCTAGAGCAGTGCCAATCCTTGTTATTAATAGCAGCACAAATAAACACAACCATTATGTCAGCAAAACTTCCCAAAGAAAGGGTACACGATCTTTGGCATTATGTAGGGATGTTGGTCAGGAGGAAATGGGCTTCTGCCAACCTAGTTCTTCAGGTGCTAGGCAAAATGGCAGCTTCAGTTGTTCTATTATCACTGGGTCGGTGCCATATGAGAATTCTTCAGTGACTACCTTTGACACAATTGTTATTTTGGGATCTTCCAATGTCACACAAGATTATAATAACTGACTCATGCAAGACAGACCTTCAATGGTGGCTAAATTCTTCCCTGGTTTCTCACAGCCGTCCCTTTGTACCCCCTCATCCTCAAGCTACAGTGACCATGGATGCATCCCAGATAGGGTGAGGTGGGCATTATCTGGGAAAGACAGTCCAAGGCACTTGGCAGAAACATGAGGACAATTTGCACATAAATGTTGGACAGGTGGAACAGGATCAAGCAGAATGAACCACAATGTTAGCGAAAAACTTTATTGTCGCTTTCGTCCACAAAAGACTGGTCCTTGATTATTTATTGAATCCTGTTGTCTAGAATATGGAATATTACATTAAGGATTCCTGGGATTTTTTGAACAAATTTAGGGTTTTTGTTTCTGAATATGATTTTGATCATACTAAGAATGTTATGTTTACGGTTGACATTTGTTCCTTGTTCACCAGCATGTCCCACAATGTGGGGATGGAGTATGTCAGGCATTTTTTGTCCACATTTGGTCATTTTTCTGCAAATGATGTACGTTTGCAATGTACATTTAGAGCTTCTGCTTAATAATAATTATTTTTTGTTCAACAAGGTGATCTATAAGTAACTGCAAGGTGTAGCTATGGGGTCGACGGCAGCTCCAGCTTATGCTAACCTAGTACTGGGATGGTGAGAGCAAACAGTTTTGAAATCTATTATGTTTAATTTTCATGTTAAGTTTTATGCCAGATTTGTTAATATAATTTTTTTTGTTATTGAAGGCACTGAATCTGAAGTTAACAGCATGATTTGGAACATGAATGCACATTCTGATTATTTGAAGTTCAGTGTGATGGGTGTGGGATTAGAAGTGAATTTTTTGATGGGATTCAGTCTCTCAAGATTTTAATAGTAGGATTTTTAGAAAGAATACATTTATAAACAGTTACTTACACTATTCTAGTAACCAGTTTTTGGTTTATCGCACAGTTGGTGGATTCTTTAGTCTGCAGTAGTTTCCTGATCCGTTTGGCTTTTCCTCACATTTGTTGTTATTCTAGTAACCATCCTACTTATATGAAAAATAATATTCCTAAAGGACAACTGATTCGTGCCTCTAGGATGACCTCTAATGATCTTGCATTTGAGAGGGAAGTCAAGATTATTATAAATATGTTTATGGAATGAGGGTATAAAAAGGAATTGTTACACAAACTTGCAGAGGAGATTAGTTTACGTAAGTGTACAGATTTTCCCCCAATTTAAAGTCTGGGTTAGTTATCAAGGAACCTAACTCTAGAACTTGTTCTGATCATAGTAATAATTGTGAAACGTCATGTTGTCTTGATATGTCAGTAGATAGAGGTAGTATTGTATCTGTTATTAACAAAAACTGGAATATTATAAAAAGCAATTCTGATCTTTTTAAAATAGTGGGTGATAAACCCAAATTTGTTTTTAAAAATACCTTTAATTTGAAAAGGTGTTTACAAAGGGATAATTTTAAAATTGGTGATGTTAATAAACGTATGAAGTCTAGAGGAATGTATAAGTGTGATTTCTGTGTGGCCCGCAGGTACATTTTAGAGGGCCCTTATATAGAGCTGCCTCATATTGACAGGACTTTACCTGTCAAGGGTGTTTATAATTGTAAGACCCAAGGAATTGTTTACATTGCAGTTTGTTCCTTTTGTAGAGAATTCTATATAGGGATGTCTACTAGGTGTTTGTACTTATGGATTAAAGAACATCTTTATGCTATTCGGACAAAGAATGGTAATAATGCCTTATATATAGACACACTATTAAATGCCCAGAATATAATAAGTTTTTGTTTTTTTGGAACATGTGCCAAAGAATTTGAGGGGAGGTTGCTATAAGTACCAAGTTGAACAAAGGGAGACTATTTGGCAGTTAAGACTAGGGTCTGAAAAGTCTCCAGGTATGAATAATTTTACTAATATTAAATGCTTTTTAAAAAAATAGAAGACGAAAAGTTAGTAAATGTGTATAAATGTATTAATGTTGTAGGTGTAAATATGCAAAATGATTTTTATAAATATGTCTTTTACATGTAGGTTTTTTATGTTTGTATTTTTATGCTTGTATTTTTACATGTAGGGTGTGTGTTTTATATTCCATTATATACCTTTTAGAAGTACATTGTGGTGCAGCAGTTAGCATTGCCACCTCACCTCACAGCAAGAGGTTCTCCAGTTCGATCCTCGGCTGGGGTGCCTTCTATGCGGAGTCTGCATGTCCTCCCTGTGGTCGCGTGGGTTTCCTCCAGGTGCTCCGGTTTCCTCCCACATCCCAAAGACATGCTGTAGGTGGACTGGACACACTAAATTGGCCCTAGGCATGAGTGCGTGCATTTGTGTGCCTTCTGTGGAAGGTTGGGCTCCGGGCTGGCAACTCGACACCGTAAAACTCCACTGCCAATCATGAATGGACAGTGATCCACTGTGGTGACCCCTAACCGGGAAAAGCCAAAAAAAGAAGAAGATTGTTTGATTAATTACTTAATATTTATCTAATTTGGGTGTGTTGGAACATATTTAAGAAGGGAGTTTGTGTTCATTTATGTTGGTTCTGAAGAAGCCTTTTGTGGGCGAAAGTGACAATAAAGGTTTTTTTTGCTAACATTGTGCTTCATTCTGCTTGATCCTGTTCGACTTGTCCAGTGGTTTTTGTGGATTTTCAGTTTAGTATTGGTTGCTGCTCCATCTTTTGGAAATCTATTTTTGTTGCACATAGATTTTCTAGAGATAATGGCGGTGCTCTTGGCATTGCAGGTATTTCAGGACTATCTCCTTCTAGGTAGAATAGCAGTTCAGTCAGACAACGTGTCTGTGGTTTGGTACATAAACAAACAAGGGAGAACAAGATCTTACCCCTTATGTTGAGAAGCCTTGAGGATCTGGCAATCGGCAGAGGCCTCCATCCTCTTTCTCAGAGCAATGTACATTCCAGGAAAATCCAATGTGATTGCACACAAACTGAGCAGGACCATTCTTTGGTTACATGAGTGATCCCTCAGTCAGAAAGTTGCGGAAGAGATCTTCCGGAAATGGGGCCAGCCTTGCTGCCATCTCTTTGCATCACTCATCAATGCCAAATGCAGCAACTACTTTGTCCTGATCCCTCTAATGGGGGAGTCACCAAGGGATGCACTTGTTTATGACTGGCCCCCGGGACTTCTTTATGCTTTCCCACCAATATGTCTAATCCCTAAAGTCTTACAGAAAGGAAGTTAACTGGAGACTACAATAATTCTAATTGCCCCCTATTGGCTTTGACAGATATAGTTTCCCTTTATTCGGCCTCATGTGCTGGAAGGACAATGGATTCTGGACACAGTTCCGGATCTTCTGACTCAACCATCAGGAAAGTTTCATCCCAGTCTATGCATTCTAAAACTGACAGCTTGGCTGCTCCAATTCCCATGATAGGCAGATGTCCTATACTTTCTTCTCTAGTTAAACACATTTTGCAATCTTCCACAAAAATTCTACTTGAAAACTTTACAAAAGCAAATGGCAAAGATTTATGGCTTTGTCCAGTCTAAATCATATAGATCCATTTACTGCATCCTTACATTTTATCCTAGAATTCTTAGCCAAGTTATTCAATGATTGAGCCACTGCAGTTACTATTAGCATTCAGTTAGCAACAATTTCAAGTTTTTACATTGGAGATAATGGTTCTACTGTAATGACTAACAGACTTTGTAAAGCATTCCTCAGGGGAACTTATTCGCCTCCAAACAGAAACCCTATTCCACTTTGGGACTTGAATTTTGTATTGTCAAAGATTGTCTCCCCTCCATTTGAACCTTCTGCTGTATGCGTTTTGAAATATCTCTCATGGAAAACACTCCTTTTTGTTAGATATTACTTCAGCAAGGAAGTTTTAGAATTAAAGGCCTTATCCTCCAAGCCTCCATACATAATCTTTCATAAGGACAGAGTCTCTTTACGAACTAACCCCTCCTTTTTACCTAAAGTGGTTTCAGAAAATAACCTTAATCAGTTTATTGACTTACCAGTGTTCTTTCCAGTGTTCTTTCCAAGTTTTCAAAACAAGGGAGAGTACACTCTGCACTTTGTAGATGTTCATAGACAGTTACATTTCTATTTATACAGGACATTACAATTTCGAAAGTTATATCCACTCTTTATCTCTTATTCAGACTCTAGAAAAGGCCGACCAGTTTCTAAGGTTATACTATCCAATTGGCTTTCACAATGTATATCTTTCATATACAGTTCTAATGGCAAGACTATCCCTAATCCTATCAAAGCTCATTCTACCAGGTCAGTAGCCACTTCAGCGGCTTTCCAAGCCAGATTACCTTTAGACAACATTTGTGCTGCAGCAACATGGGCAAAGCCACATACTTTTATTACTCATTACAAGTTGGATTAGGCCTCTAGGTGTAGAGCATCCTCTGGTTCTATGGTTCTGAGGAATATTCTCCCATGAACCACCCAAGAATTTGGTAACTTGGGACTCAGTCCCATCACTGAGAATAAAGATGAGATTGACAACATCACATACAGAAGTTATGTACTCACCATAACGTTCCGTGTGTGTTGTCCATCTCTTCCGTTATTCTCACAACCCACCCACCATACCCCCTTCTGGGAGACTGAGTAGCTCTAATTGGATCTTTATAGGACTCTACAGCCTCTGAATGGATATGATTTATAGCATCCTTATACGAGATAATTTTGAGATACTTTCTTCTGGTCACTGCTAGAAGGCAAACAAGATCTGAGGTAGTAGGAGAGTTGCATTTTGGGTAGGGAAAAATGCCCATGAGATTAGCTGAGGACCTTGAGCTTATGTAATGGTCAAGACAGATCTGAAGGATTAGCTCCGACCTATCAGTAAGAATAAAGGACGAGATGGACAACACACATGGAACGTTATGGTAGTACATAACTTCCATTTTACAAACAGTACTAGACAGTAGAGTTGCTGAAATTGCTTAGTATAAGGTAGTTAATTATAACCTTAAGTTCCCAGTATGGTGGAATTATAGATTGACTAGAATACTCATTAGGAAAAAGAGAGATTTTTGCACTTATCATAAATGTGTGAATAAACATAAAAAGAAGTTAAAGTTGAATTGCAAGGAATTGTCATCCATGATAAAAAATGAAAACATAAGATATGAAACTATGTTAGCTAAAGACTACACAAAGTCTAAAAACTTGTATAAATATGTGAATTCCATTAAGAAATACTGAACACATTAATTTGATACTAGAGGAAGTTGAAATCATTAATGATTATGACAAAAACAGTAAGTTATTCAGCAATTATTTAACTTTTTTTTGTTTAGGTATAAGTTATATATGTTAAAGAATTTGAAAATGTGATTTATTGATAGGTAAATTGTCCCACCTTTACAGAAGCATTAAATCCAATTTAGCCTGCTACATCTAGTAGATCTGGTTATATTCCTGTGATTTTGTTTTAATACTATATTCAATGATATACTTCATTCTGCTTATTTTCCTGAAACATGGAAAGAATCCTCAGTTACTCCTATTCTAAAAACTGAAGATAAGCTGTCAGGTCAGAACTATAGACCTGTCAGTCCAACACTGATACTAAGCAAGTAATTTGAAAGAAGTACTAGTGAAATCATTCTTAATAATAACAGCATTGCTTTACTTGACATATTTCAATATAGTTTTCTAAAAGGATGATTGGCTGTTACCAATCTGTTTGGCTTTTATCAGCATATTACCAAAGCCATGGACATTCATCCAAGTATAGGCATCATTTATTAAGATTTAACAAAAGCCTTTGCTTTTTCTATTATGTTGCATTAATGATTCTGCTTTGCAACATTTTGAGGTCAGTCCATATTTAATTAGATGAGTTAAGTGATGGCTTAGGGGAAAAACTCAAACAGTAATTATTCAAGCTAAAAAAATGAGCGCCAGCATTTGTTAGCGCGGGATCTCTGCTTGGACATCTGCTGTTTAACATTACATTGTTTTTGTTTCTGTTCCCACTTATGAGCATTGTTGGTACACTTTTTTTTTTTTTTTTTTGCAAACAATGAAGAAGATTTCACTAACATTAATATTTTTATTAAGTATTGGTAGGTGGGTTAACACATTTGGCTTGTGTTTTAGTAAGAAAAAATGTAGTATGCTGTACTTTGGTAATCAAACTCCAACAAAACCAATTAAATTATCTTCATTTACTTTATCAAACTTAACTACTGTATAGGGATCTTAGAACTGTTATAGTCTTCATTTTCTTTTGACAAAAAATGTTAAATTTGTCTGGAAAAAATGCATTAAGACAAACGGACATGACCTTTAAAAACCTCACCACTAAGGAAAAGTCTTGGTTAGTAACATTTTGTAAGTTTATATTTGGTCAGTTCTGAAGTATGATACTTTTTTTACACAATAATGGGTAGTTAAACCATACAGAAGCTGTAGAATGTAAATTCGCTAAATGATTAATTGATATTAAGAATTTATGTTACAAAGTTAGATATATTTAATCAGGTGTATGGTCTTTCATTATAAATGCACTAGAGGCAGAATGCTATTCATTTACAAAGTGTTTTATGATCCAGTTTTTCAGTTGCTTTTGAATCTTGGTATGTATAACAATTAAAATATATAGACATCATGATTTAAAATTCAGTTTGGAACTATGTCATCAAAAGTAAGAACACATTATGTAACACATAGAATAGCACAATTATGGAATATTTTTCCAGAATATATTAGATATATTAACAGGAATATTTTAAGACACTTTTGTGTAAATGGACTGATAAAAAGGCATTTGATCCAATGATTCCTGAAGCATTCCTTGAAGGGTATTAGTCCAGAACACTCTTCCACAACTTATAAACTTATGAATCTTGAGCAAGTCCGTTAACCAGACAGTACTTCTGGATCACCCCTGAAAAGGGACTGTGTCTATTTGGCTAACCTTTTCATAAATGGACATTATTTTGACAACAATACCATTGTAATCATAACACTTATACAACTTCATTGTAGTTATACCATACTACCATCTGTGCAAACATCTTTTTCCTTCCCTTTTACCTCTCTGAAATCCTCCAATTTCCAACACTTAATCTAGTCCTAAAATACATAAACATGAGACAAACATTGAAACAAATGGTTTATACAGAGACTTATTACCTGTTTTTTGCTTGTTTTTAAATATTTGTTGCATGGCACTCAGCATCGAGCAGCAGAGCTCACTTGTATCTCTCAGTCAATTACTGAAACAAACAAAAAAAAAACCTATTTGTGCTAGCACTATGACATCTGCCATGCAACTGAACTTGGCAACACTGTGCGTCAATTAAGTTGTCTGTAGTAGCTGACATGACAATGTATTAATGATGTGAATCCTTCATTTAAGTGTACAGCATACATGCTTCTGATATACTGAGGGTGTGTTGCTGTTGTACATATTCTTTCTACCCTTTAAGTGCAGACCATTGCAAGCAGCATCTTATGACACTTCTTTGTTGGAGAGCTTCAGTGGCTTAACTTTGTAATGCTCTGCTTGGTAAACTGTGACTGACGTATGCATGGGTTTGAATAATGTGATGTGCATTTCTTTTTTTCATTGATGGCCACTGTTGTGATAACGTGAAATGTGTGTTATTGACAAATCATGTAAAAGATATTTTACATGTGTAGCTAATGCTGTTCTTAGTGAACTGTAACACATTTCTAAGTGTTATAAACACAGTACACACATACAGAAAGGACTAAGACATTAAAATAAACCATCTTTTAGTGCTGAAACTTTTTGTGACAGTTGACAAAGAGCAGCATTGCCACATATGGGTGGGTAATGCTAAATGATACTTCACATGTTATGGCAAAATACGAAGAAAAACCCTTTGGGCATGCTAATAATTTGCTGGCCTTCACATGAGTGAACTTAAATTTGGGACAACACAGTAAGCAATAATGATATCACCACACAGTTTTACTACCAAGGATTTCAGTCCCAACCTCTGCCATGACTTGGGCACCAGATATTATCAAAGTAATGTAAGGAGGGGAATGTTTTTACCTTTTGTGTTGTGGCATACCCTTAGTACTTTACTGGATAAGACACATCTTTGCTTCAGCTTAGTCAGAAAAATCATATAGCTACGTGTGCTGCTCTTAGTTGGTTACTGACCTGGGTGGACTCACTTTCCCTCATAGTTTCTGAAGTGCTTGCTTTGGTGGCCTGGTTTCTGTATGGTCCATCATTCACCCTCACTTAGCTCGGGTGCATGCTGCTCCCCTACCTTACCTCCAAATCCCACTCACCCTCCAATGCATCTGACCTTATACTCTGCCTAACCGCACCCACTCATTTCCTCCACCACTCAGTACACCGAACCAATTTTCAACACACTTGTGTATAATTAACTGTTAAGATCCCCTCATCCGTAAATAACATAAACCACTCCCAAATGCATATACAACAGTACATACTTAACCAACTTCTTAAATAGCTTTACATACAACTTACCATACCTAAATCTTAACCTCACGCCCATCAACACCCACAATGTCTTCCCACTGCTACAAATACTTAAACATTATTTTACTACACACTGCCTCCTTCACTTCCTGATTCTAATGTATTACCTAACCTCATACCACACCCACATACCACACTCTGTCACATCTCCTACCACTACACTCTATTATTCTCTACAGACACAACCCCCTAATTCCGAAATAACTCCCAACTTCTATAATACAAAACATGTTGCATACTTTCAGCTTAAATATATTCATCTTTCATCAAAATCTCATATTTCTATCAAGCTTTGTAAACTGTCATCTAAAAGTCTCCACTCTACTAGTAAAACTTTCAAACCAATGAAATTTCCGTGGTGATATTCACCCAAACCCCTGCTCTAAAACTAACTTACAACAACCCACCAATCTCCCCTCTCTTCAACCCCACAAACCAATAAGCATATCTCCTGAAAGTTCCGATCTTTTAATAATTAACATGAATCTAGGGAACATCCTAAATAAGATCCATGAACTCCATACTAGTACATCCTTATATTCCACTGACTTTGCTATCTTAACAGAAACCGGATATAAATAATAATGCAATTCTACTACTAGAACAAACAAATGTGGAGGGGGAGTAGACATAATTTAGAAAACTAATCTCAATGTGTACGCTTAGAACCAAACAACCCACCTTTCGACAATACGGAAATATTAGTTACTAAGCTTGAAATAAATCTCAACAAATACCTCACCATCATAGGTATATAAATTCATGCAGTTAATAACCTTCCAATAATTGAAGAAACTCTCCACTACATAGCCTTATTTTTTCCCACAAGAAGCCATTATAATGGGTGGCTTCAGTGTCGACTAAAATACTTATAACTCCAATTACCCCACTAATTTTATCAACCTGTGTGACTTTACCCAGGTTATACAATCCCCAGCTAATAGACAAAGCCATTAAAAAACAGTCTATTCTGGATTTGATCCTAACCAACAAAATATCTCATGCCTTCCAAAAAGGCTGTCTACCTGATAGCGTCGGTGATCACCTCCCAACATACCTACTCAGACAGTGCCTTAATCCCCCCAGAAATACCACCTTTAGGCTATTATGAAATAAAAAAGATTTTAACCCCCACGCTTTTAACTCCCTCTTATACACATGCAACTAGTAACCATTCAAAACACGGGTCTACAGCATAACATCGAAGTTGCAAAACTTTGAATGTTATAATATCGAACCCAAAACCTCAAAGAGTGATAACAGTGAAGCCGCGGAACATCGAATTCTTTCCCAGGGAAAGAATTTGGTGGGCTGCTTCCACGTCTTCGCTATTTCCTCCACTGTGGTGCGATCTCGGACTTGGTATATTTAAGTAGGGGAGTGTGGGGGGCACAGCACCCTACATTAGAAATGGTTTGTAGTGTTTGTGTGTTTCATGTTTTGTGCTGGAACAGTGATTTTTTTTCCCCAGGGAAAAAAAATCTCTGTCCTCAGCTTTCGGAGTTTTAGGTTCGATGTTATTGTGTTCGATGTTGTCACATTTCGAGCATGTGATATAAACCCTCAAAACACTAACCCGAGATACAAAAGTAGAGTACTTTGACATGATTTTTCTCAGTATACTAAATAAACTTGAACCATGCAGAACTATAAGAATTAAATCAAATCATGTTCCATCGCTAACAAAAGAAACCTACACTCTTCTTAAACAAAGGTATAAAGCTTGGGTGCAATGGCACTCCAACAAAACCCTAACCAATCTTGACCATTACAGTAATCTTAGAAACAAAGCCAAAACCATGTAAAATTAGACAAGCAAAGGTTTTTTACTGATATGCAATTAAAACACCACAGCAACCCTCAATAATTCTGGGCTGCTATAAAACAGCTACTTCAACCAGGCCAACAATCAACACCAACCCCATCAGTCATCAATAATTAAGACAGCATAGCCACACAATTTAATACATTCTTTTCTAACCCTATACTTACGCTTTCTACAAACTTCTCAGTATCTCCTCTGCCTTTCTCAAAACCGTCCTCAGAAATCAATGACACCTTCCATTTCAACCTTATCCAAACTAGCGCTATTAAAAACTACTTAGTAAACTTAAATCTACCTCACTCATAGCTGAAAATCTATATTCTGACTTCCTTACATTAGCAGCAAAATCCATCTCCTATCCCATCTCTATCCTAATGAACCACTCCATCTCAGAAAGCTACGTTTTTGTCCCAACCACAACACCACAACCCTTCTTCTAAACTTTACTAACACTATCAACCAATTCAGAAATGGAGGTAAAATAGTTTCCTCCATGTTCTTAGACATTTTTAAAGCATTCAACACTCTCTCCCCACCAGAAGCTCCTCTCCAAGCTTGCCACCATTAAACTGAGTGACTCATCTGTAGCTTGGTTTCAGAATGATCTATCTAATCGCCAACAAGCTGCAAAATGGCAGCAAGATCTCTCTTCTCTGTTACCTGTCTCCATGTGAGTCCCAGGTACCCTTCTTTTCAGTATTTTTACAAACAAGTTTTACACTACTAGCCAACTTGCCACCATAGTTCGATACTCTGATGATTCCACACTCATCTGTGCTGCATCCTACCTACAAGAACTTGAAGTAGGAACACCGCAGGCCTTTTCAGCTGTTGAAACCTGGCTATCTAACAAACAACTGATCCTTAATTCAAACAAAGCTAAGCTTATGCTATTCCATCCGTAACCGTAATAATTGACAACATGAAATTTGACAAACACCTATCACAAGCTATCAAAAAAGCACATATAAAACTAGGTTGTCTTTACAGAATCAAACAGTACTTTACCCGTTCTACCAGACAAGAAATTGCCAGAACCCAGTTACTATCTACTTTAGGCCTCCCTTAATATTCACCAACTAGAACTAACAAAACCTGACACAGGTTAACAGGCCTCCCTTAATATTCACCAACTAGAACTAACAAAACCTGACACAGGTTACAACAAAATAGCTAGTTTGCTACCAACTCTCCCCATCAAACCCATCAATGCTCATCCTTACAACAACCCAAATGATTAGAACTTCCCCACTACTTAACATTTACCCAACTCACCACTCTCCATAAACTTATTCATCATCCAACCAAATACCCTGTCCTCAAACAACTGCTCCACCCCTACAACAACACTCAAATCCTCTGCTTCTCAAATAAAACCCTCTTGCAAATCTTCAGATCTAATAATACCATTAGTGCCTCTCTGTACTCCAACTATATTTCCAAAATTTGGAACACCATCACACAGTCTATTCTATCCACTAGTAATCTAGTGCAATTCAAGAAACTACTCAAGGACTACCTAAATAAAAACGGGCTCTGCTTGTGCTCCATGCCTGGCTAACTGCAAAGTTCCTACCTGTCATTCTCTTTCCTAACCTACACCACATCCCACCCACGTAATGCACAACTTATGTAGAACTTATTTTATCACCACTCACTGTTCTTCTCCCCTTCTAAACTTCTAACAGAAACCCACTTTCTCACCCCTCACCCCTCACCATCACTAACTACCATCCCCTCCTCTTCCTCCTCACCATCCAAATACCAACTTCTACTAACCATAATAAATTCTACTCTCTCCTCCAATGTTCATAGAACACTCTTAACTCCTATCCACCAATGTTGCGTGTTATTCTGAAGTCTTGATCATTTTGATATATGCCAACTTAGATGAAAGAAATTTTCCATTCAAAAATAAAATATGCATACTAACATATAAGATGCTTGATACTATAAATGTAGTTATTACTGTCTTCTCTTGTACATATTATATAATTGATTCCTATGCTTTTCTGTTATACATATTGTATAATTTATGATGCCTATATATTTTGTATTGTTTGTATTCATCTTTGTATTATTATTTTTGTTTGACCATAATTGTATTGGTGCTTTTCTCCCTGGGCCTCCACTGAAAATGGACTCCATTCCCAGCTGGACTTTTCCTAGTAAACAAATAAATAAAATAAGTTCTGTGCAACAGCTTCCATGGATCAAAGTACTAAGGATGTGAGTTCTTCATTTCAGTGCACTGCATGCATGTTTCTAACCTTGTGAGGGTGTTAAGAAATCAGAATACATACAGGTCTCATTTTTCGAGGAATGATCCCAGGAAAGGTAATCCACCTTCAACCTGTAAGCCTGTAGACTCGTGCCAGAGAATATGACACAACAGAATAACAATAAGAAAAAAACAGGGAAACAGGTGCCAAGCTTGGTGAATGTAACCTTCAGTAACCAGACAAAATTTTTTTTCTTTTTTAGTATTCCAAGGATGTACTACGCAAAGATGTTATTTTAAAAATTCTTTATTACATTCACCAAGCTTGGCACCTGTTTACCTGTTTTTTTCTTACTGAAATCCTGTGAGGGTGGGATACCTGTGTATAATATTGTTTTCAGTGTTTATGTGTACTCTATTCCAATAATCATCTCTTCACTGCTTTACGTCTGATAGATTCTGTGGCAAACCTGTATAAAGCTGTGTTGGTTACATTGTCATTGAGCTATGTATATGTTTGAATCTTGTCATGTGACTTAATTTTGAGGTGATTTCTACTGCTGTGATAACCTGAAATGTGTAGTACTTACACTTGTCCTCTGATACATATGAGTTCTGCATAAGCAATGCTCTGCTTTGTGGCTTTTGCCATGTTGTAAACTCAAAGTAAGCACAACACATGCACAGGTGACTGGAAGGTTACATTACAATAATTTTATGCCTCCCGAACAGTGGGCAATGCCTACTGTAGAGCAACCGTGACAGACATGGGCTGGTAAGGATAAGTGATCTTTGCCATCTCATAATGACATACTCTAACACTGTCAATGTCTCATTGTACTGCATTGATGATGTATAATTATGAATTAAGTAGCATTGAGGGTTGGATCTCCTGATGCTTTCAGTCTGTGGAACATTGTTCAGTGTGCACTTTCCTTACAGTAGGCAGAAATGCTACCGGTCAACTTCAAGTTTACTGTGGCATATGTAGGCAATAGACAGATCAGGAGATCTGAAGGAGGCAGTCAGGGGTTCAAATCCCTTAAAGTGTCAGTTGGGTCAGTGTACACAGTGGTTGTGATGACTATGCAAAGCCAATTTTTTTATACATCTAGGCATGTGCACATGCTCTGTAATTTAAAACTGTTGTGAATGCAAAACATTTTCCATGATTAACAATATTAATCACATGTTGCTGTTCAGAATGAAGTCTCACTGGAAAAAACAGAAGCAGTACCGTCATGTTTCATCCCTTAAAGTATCATTGGGGCCATAACAATACAATACATATATTAAATATTTTTGGGCATCCATTGCACAAATTTAGTAGTACATGTTTCCTGTCATTGCTTGTGAGATGCTAAATGTGAAGTTTGCTTTGGATGCCAAATCAGTGCTAATATTTTTGACATCTTGAAAAGAGAGATTTGTGGATGTGAAGGGGAAGATAGTGCTCATTTTAGAGCAGAGAGGTGGTCTGAGGAGAAGAAGACGAAGAGCTTTCTGCATCTCCTCCATAAACATTACAGCCACAGGTTACTGCAGGACGGCTGTACCATGTGTCAATATACAGCTGACACCTGGAATAGTTTGGTCAAAGCTGTCATCATGTTATTGACATCCCAAATATGGGGAAACAGTGACATCACCATTTTAGTGACATTAAGTGCCAAAAGCCTGACCTTATGTCTGATGGGATGATGACGTTTGGGCCCTGTTACTATCTCCATTCTGTAAGTATAACATAAATAGTCTATCGATATACTCTCTCAATTAATGGCACCATACACATTTTTATTGTGCTCTGTCTTTCTTTTCAGCTGCTGAAGTGATAAAAAAGAATCTTGAGGCATGTAGGGAGTGAATGAAGTGCCTAAAGAGTGCCAGGATATGTATAGGTCAATGTTTTGAAACATTTCTATGTTTCATTAGATACAGATAACACCTGCAATACTGGTAAAGTATATTTATACACAAAGACATCATCTGTCATTACTGGCATGCAATACTGAAATAAGTATGATCCTGCATATAACGTCAGCATAGGAAGAAAAGTGGCTCGTCATGTAAGTCTATTTACACTTAAACTGTGATATTGCTTGTAGGTTTAGTCCCGCTTAACGCAAGAAAAAACAGGTATGGTTATTTCAGGAGCTAATTTTAAATGCTATTGTACTAGAAGGCAGACAATTGCAACATGAATAGTGAAGAGGTTTAAATACACTTGGATGAACTATGATGAAAATGCTTTATATATCACTGACTGTATTTGATGATTAAGAAATGCAATAAAGTAATGTCATTACATAATTGTTGTATGTTCCACCAAGCTCTTTGTCTACTATTTGTTATACCTTGCTAATTTGTCAAAATGTCACCTATTACACTAGTGGTAACTGACAGAAACACAGCAAAAAGGTGGATGGTAATGAAATTCTGCACAATAAATACTAATACTGTGCAAAGATGAAGACTATTTTAATCAGAATTTTAATAATCTGCCTAGGTGGAGAAATGAATCTTCAACTTAGCTGTTATGGTCATTGCCAGTTGTTAAAAAAGAAATGGTGGTGCCCTGTGTGGCTGTGTCAGCTCATCAAAGAGATATGCTTAATCTGTCTTCTTTTTCACACAAAACTTTGAGAAAATCACTTTCTGGGCTTTTAAGTGGAAGTACATTAATGTACATCAGACAGAAGCTTCTGTAAATTAAGCAGTTAACAGTTTCATGCTGCTGGCTAGATTCCCTCCAGTCGGCAGAGTTCCTGGGGCCTACTTCACTCACAGAAATATTGGAGCTGTGTATTTTAACCCAGCATACCTTAAAGTGCCTAAAGTATGAGATAGAAGGTTCTGGAACACTCAGGATAAGACAGTGGAGGAAAAGATGTCAGAGTACCTGAAAAAGGGATTGCAGGGCTGGAAGGCTGGAATTGCTGCAAAGCTGAAAACAAATCCTCACAGGCCTGCTCTGCCATCAGTACTGCTAGCAAATGCATACTCGCTGGACAGTAAAATGGATGACCTAAGGCTGGAACTCTATAGCAAAAATAAGGTGAGAAGTACCTGTTTATTTATGATTACTGGGACCTGGCTACATAACAAGATCAATGATAGTGCTGTTAGCTTAGCTTAGAAGGTTTCACACTCTTTCATACTGACAGATGTCAAGCTTTGTGTGGAAAGGCCAAGGGATGTGGAGTCTGTATCTGTGTGAATGAAAGATGGTGCAAGAACTGTGAGATTGTTCAGTCAACTTGTTCTGATAATCTAGAGTTCCTGTCCTTAAAATGCAGACTCTTTTATGTACCTAAAAGCTAAATTGAATATATGTAACAGTGGTATATATTCCACCCATTGCAAACACCACTGAGGCCCTGAGAAATCATTATAACTATCTGTGAGCTGGAAAGGAAAAACTCAGACTTTGCACACATGGTTGCTGGTGATTTTAATCAAGTGGATCTGAAAGAGGTGCTACTACTATCAACTTGTAGATTTTCCTACGAGGGGTGCAAACATTCTGGACAAGACATATTCCAACATCAAAGGTGCCTGCAGAGCAGTACAACAACCTAACTCAGGAAGCTCTGACCATCTTACAATCATGCTTCTACCAGCCTACAAACCAGCTGTGTTCAGAGAAAACCCACAGTTAAGCAGATCAGGGTTTGGCATGAGGGTGCTTTGGAATGTCACCAAGACTGTTTTGATAATACCTGCTCAGACATTTTCAAAGTGGCAGGTATGTCAGACAAACAGGTGAACATAGATGATTATTACGGAAGCTGTAATAGCTTACACCACTAAGTGTGTTTATGATATATCTGACATCAAAAGCATCACAGTCAGAGCAAACCAAAAGTCATGGCTCAGCAACAAAGTCTATGATCTCCTGAAGGCAAGAAATGTAGCATTCAGAGCCAAGGACAAGAAAGGTCTCAGGAAAGCTAGAGCAAATGGGGCATTAAAGAGACCAAGAGGGAGTATGGAAAGAAATTACAGAGTTAGTTTGCAGACATGAGGGACACCAGGAGTCTCTGGCAAGGGATACAACAGATTACTGACTATAAAACAAGATCAGCTCAGTGTGAAGACAACATTGAATTCATGGACAGGTTGAACTCCTTCTTTGGCAGATTTGAAGAGAACAACATGTCTGCTACAAAGCTACCTATTGACCAAGGAGGAGGGGGTGCGCATTAACTCCAGTGAAGTGAGATCTCATCTTAAGAATGTGAACCCTAGGAAGGCTGCTGATCCTGATAAAACACTGGGCAATGTACCTAAAGCCTGTGCAGACCAACTATGCTCAGTTCTAACTGATATTTTCAACACCCCCTTATTCTTGGTAAAGTTCCCTCTTGCTTCAAGGTGATAAATATTGTCCCTCTCCCCAGATAAGCTAATCCAGCCTGCTTGAATGACTACAGACCAGTTGCTCTCACTTGAAATGTCATGAAATGCTTTGAGAGGCTAGTTAAAAGGCAACTGTTGGCAAACCTTCCATCTACCTTCTACAGTTTGCTTATCTGGCTAACAGATCCACTGTGGGTGCTATTTCAATGGCACTCCACCTCTCACTTGATCATTTGGAGGGAAGAAACAACTATGTTAGGCTGTTGTTTATTGACTTCAGCTCGGCATTCTGTACAGTGGTTTCAGTGCAGCTTATTGACAAGATTGTAGATCTTGGAGTTAGCAAGTTCATGTGCAACTAGATCCTCGATGTCTTGGTGAACAGACCACAGAAAGCATGTGCGGGCAACAACACCTCAGGATGCATAATACTCAACACCAGTGTTTCTCAGGGTTGTATGCTAAGCCCTCTATAGTTCACCATCCTCACCCATGACTGTTCTGCAAAATACACCAATTATATCATTAAGTTTTCAGATTATACTACTGTTGTGGGCCTCATCAAAGGGGAGGATGAAAGGGCTTACAGAGACAAGTTCTACTCATTGATTGACTGGTGTGCTAAGAACAACCTTGACATGAATGTCAATAAAACAAAAGAAATCATCATAGACTTCAGGAAAAGGTCAACAACACACTCACTGCTCATAATAAATGGTGAAGAGCTGGAAAGGATCAAATCTACAAAGTTTTTGGGGGTGCACATTTTGAAGGATCTCTCTTGGACTGTGAACATTGTACAGTTGGTCAGAAAAACACACCAATGTCTCCACTTTCTCAGAAGGCTGAAAATTCAAAGTTCCCACCACATTCTAGAGAGAAGCAGTTGAGAGCATTCTCACTAGTAGCTTCACAGGTTAGGTTGGGAACAGTACAATGTTATAATGTTGTTCTTGTTATCCTTGCTTCCTGTCTACTCTCTGGTGAGTTGACACCTGGAATTTCATTTAAGCTGCACTTGTGTAGTCCTAAATGACAATAATGTTTAGTTTGACTTTTTACTTAAGATGGATGGTGGTTTAATTCAGAACAAAACATAATTAGGTTATTATTATTATTTGTTAATTGTTAACATTTTTGTTACGTTTATATGCCACAGCACTGAGACCTGTCCCTCACAAGAGGCATGCGGCACATCTGGGTCGCAGTTTGTCATGTTGCCTCTGCTCCTCCTGTTCTACATGCACCACCTGGATCTGGTAGTTCTGCCTTGGATGATGGTACATTTGTACCCACAGGGAGCAGTGTCAGTGGAGGTAGTGATGTCACTTGTCAGGATCCAGCAGAACTAGTGGAGAAGATTCTTGACTGGAGGTACTATACCTGATTCAGTCAATTGGAAAGCATGCTCAAGTGTTGAGGCATTTCCCCACCTTGCACTGCCTGCATTTACTTAGGCAGAACCCAGTGATGTTAGCCCTCAGGGTGAGGCATGATCTCCCACTTTGTTTGATCTTGTGGGCTATGCATCTTGATGTACCACATCCTATCCGCATATCAGGTGTTTACTCTTTCTCTTGTGTCCACTACAAATTCTGTCAGTCATGTCTGTTATGTCCTGTAAACTAATAATAAACAAACACGGCAGACTGAAGAGCCATGTCAGTCTTTTGCATACAAAAAAACTAAAATCAAATAAAAGCAAATAGTGACCAAGTGCTTATATATACAAATGTGCTTTAGTAAAAGATAAGTGATCTTGTACTTGGTCGCTGTTTGCTTTTACTTATGTCCTGTAATTAATCCTCCCTTTCTTACCTAACTCTGTGATCCCTGACTTCCATCTCCAACTTTCCTGTCTCTCAGAAAAGAGTAAAAATGGCATCTGTCCCACAATAAAAATAATATCTCTTACCCATTTTGCATATGCCTGTGTATTACACACCTGATTTTGTCCAGCTGATCACACAACATTGCTATGTTATTGTTACAAGATTACAGTTCAGTCAAAGTACTTATTATTGGCAATTTATTATCCAGTCTTATCACTGTAAAGTGGTAAAACTATTTTGTCTTGTCTGGTTAAAGGTTTGGTTTTGCATGGCTGCCTTTGTTCTTTTTTAGTGATTCCTGGTTCAGCAGCTTAATAGTGACTATACAGCAGGAAGCATTGCCTGAATTATTTGTGGACAAGGTCTGTGAAAGGCTCTCTTTGGATGTCATCTCATCGCAATGTGACAGTCTTGCTGGAGAGCTTATGTGATTGGTTAACCTATTGATCCAACAAAGAAAGGATGTAGGTTCTTCACTTCTGGTTTCCTGTAATGTATGTAGTGCAACTTTGGTTTCCACTAATAATTATAATTCATTTGGGCTTAGTACAACTTTATTATCTGAACCTTTGTATCAAGCTAACGGACATGAGAGACCTGATAATTGTCTGAGATCTAACAACCATGCCACTGTAACAGAGAAAGTTCCTTCTTTCAACTGTGGTGTGGAATGAGCTGATTTGCATAGTTATGGTGTTAATACAGATTCAGATGGACATTTGATGAATATTGGTGATCCCTCTGGTTCTAATATCATGGACTGGTGTCAAAAAACTTTAATTTGATTAATGTATTTTCTAATGGTACTATCTACTGGAAGACTTGCTATTAGATAAATATATTACTGAGTGAATTCCATTTTTTTGTTAATGCAGACCCTATACACCAACTATTTTTGGAATCCCCAAAATAATAAGAAGTTTCAAATCCCTCTATTATGAGCAATTGCAGCAGTTCAAGGTTCTAAAACTTACTCACTTGCATCTTATACTGATAGGAAGCTCAAGCCCTACATGAGATTATTCCCACATCTAATTAGAGATTCTTGGGATTTCTTGAGGAAACTGAAAAATGAGGTATATAGTGGTGAAATTATATTTTGTGACCATTGACGTGGTAGATTTGTTCACATCTATACCCCATAACCATAGTTTGGATTTATTGATATAATTTCCTGTCAAGACATTTTGAGCAACAATGAAGTCCATTTAATAACAGATTTTAGGGACATCATTTTAAACAATGGTTACATTTTTTGAAGGGGAACTATTTAAACAAAACATGGCAGTAGCTATGGGGGCAATATGTATCCCTACTTATTCCAATTTAGTTATGTTAGCCTGGAAACTAAAATATGTTTTCAATTCAAAATTTAGTAGCTATCAGAAGTTGTACTTTCGATTCCTAGATGACACATGACATACATATTTTATGGACTGGTTCCTTGGATCCATTGGAGGAATTTTTCACATACATCAGTGGGATCAACAGATACTTTAAGGTTTATCCATCAGACTTCTAATGACAGTATTAATATTCTAAATGTTCCTATCCGTTAAAAATTAGGAGTGTGTTTTTCTTCTAATATATATATATATATATATATATATATATATATATGTACACACATACGTATATATATAGTTCCTCTTCCCAAGATCGAATTGATGGAAGCTTGAAATTCATAATCTCGAGACCAGAATCTCGAACTTCCATTCACTCAAAATTGTGAATGGAAGCCTTAGGTTTAAAAAAATAAAAAGTTAACTTACCTTATTGCAGGGGTCCAGGTCCCCCTATACCCTAGCAGGTTAAATGTGAATGTTCCGTGATCATACTATAGCGGAGGAATGGAAAATCTTCCGTTTTGTGATTATGCATATAGCGCGGAATGGGAGATTTCCCTTTCCTTCACTATAGTGCGATCTCGGAGAAGGTATATTTAAGTAGGGGGGTGTGGGGGGCACAGCAGTGTGAAAACATTTGAAAGGTGTTTTTTTTTTTGTCCCTTTCATATGTTCGAGTTTCTCTAAATTTGAGATTCTGGTTTCGAGTTTATGACTTTTGAGTTTAGAGAAATTCGATCATATGAAGGGAAACTATATATATATATATATATATATATATATATATATATATATATATATATATATAAACCACTTTCTCTAACTCATACCTCCATTAAAATAGTTGTCATCCACTTGCCCAGAAAAAAGGCTTGGTCATGGGACAGTTCTTAAGATTAGCTAGAATGATCATGGAAGATAATGTTTTAGAGTTGGAATTTGATTGTCTAACCAACATGTTCCTGGACTGGGGTTATCAAGAGAAATTGATCAGTGACATTAGAACAGAAGTAAAGAGGATGAAACATTCAAGGTTCAAAACCTTATTGGGTACTGAACCTGAAAAAAATTGGGACTGATGTTTCCTCTTTTAATTGAGGAGGTAGATCATACAACTTGGCCTTGTAAATGAAATTAAATATTTCCCTAAGAGTTGTGTAATAAAAAATGTTATTAAAAACAACTGGGTAATTTTTAAGTTTGATCAGGACCTAATTAACAAATTAGGTGAACACCCAGAATTTTTTTATACCCAGGGAAAGAATTTCAACAACAAATTTAAACATGGGGGAAATAGAAAAAACTAACATCCTGTGGATGCCCAGGTTAGAACAAGTAAATGTGGGGGATGTAACCAATGTAAGTACATTTATACAAATGGAAACATCATCGTTGGTGGGGAGATTGTCATTTTACAATGAGGATGCAATTGCTTCATAAAGGGCGTTGTATACATTTGGAAATGTTTGTTTTGTGACGCTTTTTATATAGGGAATACAGAAAGGTTATTGGCTATACGTATTTATGAACACTATTACAATATTAGGAAAGGGAATGAAAACAATACCCTATATAAACACTAGAAAATTCACAAAAAAAAAACCCACTGTGGAAACGTAGCTGTCCGAACTAGGAATAAATAATAACCGAATTTATTTAAAAAACAGTACAAAAGGTTAAGCGCTTTCATCTATGTTGCTAGACTTTATCAGAACACTAAAATCACTATTTAAAAGTTTATATAATATATTCCAACCAATGGCATTCACTAATTAACCTTCAAACACACCTCCACATTACATCATTTCCACTTCATAAATATGTGAGTACACAAACACTTACATGTATCACATCTTGGCTTCAATTATTGGTTTGATAGATATATTCTCATTAATGCCTGGTACAGTGGTGGCATTTAACAAAATCTGCCATCTCACTGCCCTCTCACTCAATAAAGTCTTCATATTCCCCCCTCTATGATGTGGGAATAACACTTCCAATATGGCAAACTTAAACATATAACAACTAGAGTTTTTGCTAATATACCTATATAAGGCATTATTAACGTCCCCTTTTTTAATGGCATATAAATGATCATATATCCTGTCCTTCAAGTGTCGTCCGGTTTTACCCACATAAAATCCGGGACATGTTGTGCATAGGGCAAGGTATATGACATTCCTAGTTTGACAATTGCCTTTTACAAAATTTAACTTAATTTGACTCTTATTTCCTACACACATCGTAGGTTCTTCTAATATGGCAGAGCACTGATTGCATCTGCCACGTTTGTTAGTACTGGACTTACAAGATTTTGCATGCATATAACCTTTATATAATCTGTTCTTCATATTACATCCTATTTTGTGAACAAACTAAGGATATTCCCCCACCAGACCGAAAATTTCTGAGTCACATTTCAGAATAGTCCAATTATTACGAATGATATTCTTTACATCTGTCGTATTTTTCCCATAGGGTAGAATACAAGCTTTGTTGAACTCATTAGTGGTTGTACCTCTCCCCTTTTCCGTACCTGTACACACCTCAACTCCTAATAATGGCTTGTATTTTTCCCCCATTCACTACTTACATATGTCACAGCATCATCAACCACTATGGGGGGATAACCACGTTCTTTAAATAGTATTCCTATGTAGTGCAACTCCTGTAACATTTCATTATAATCTGAGGTCATCCGAGCTGCTCTTATACATTGCCCCTTTACTATATTTTTCTTTTGTATATTAGGATGGCACCTCTTATATTCCAAACAGGAATTGCTAAAGGTTTCTTTTCTAAAAATTCTGGACTTAAATCCAGTACTAGTGTGAGAAATATAGGTGTCCAAATATGAAATGCCTTCATTACTGGCATGGTATATGAACTTAAGAAAAGAACTAGATGTATGCAAATATTCAACAAATTCTTCCACTGAAATTTCACTACCATCCCACAGAATAAACACATAATCAAAAAATCTAATATAACATTTAATATATTTCATCCAATTACTTTTAAATATTGCTTGCTATTCCCAATCCAGTAGGACTAGGTTGGCATAGATTGGAGCACTGGCAGCTCCCATCGCCACCCCTTTGTTCTGCCTGTAGTGTTCTCCTTCGAAGTATATAAAGTTGTAGTCAAGTACAATACTCATAAATTCACTAATAAGCAGTGTTTTCTCCCAATCCAAATTGGCAAATTTCCTAATACTATTGTACTAATAATGAGAATATATCTATCAAACCAATAATTGAAGCCAAGATGTGATATATGTAAGTGTTTGTGTACTCACATATTTATGAAGTGGAAATGATGTAATGTGGAGGTGTGTTTGAACGTTAATTAGTGAATGCCATTGGTTGGAATATATTATATAAGCTTTTCAATAGTGATTTTAGTGTTCTGATGAAGTCTAGCAACATAGATGAAAGCGCTTAACCTTTTGTATTGTTTTTTAAATAAATTCGGTTATTAATTATTCCTAGTTCGGACAGCTATGTTCTTGGTTTCCACAGTGGGTTTTTTTTTGTGAATTTTCTAGTGGTTGAGACAACGTGGTTCTTGTTACCCTATATAAACACTCTTTGATGCATCCAAGTCACAATAGTTTTCTCTTTGCTGTTTTGGACCAAGTGCACCTTAATCCATGAGGAGGACCATGGGAGACTCTAATTGAGTACAGGGAGTTGCGATGGCAATTGAAGCTAAATGTAGGGGCAACTCCAAGTTTAAGTGACAACATCTCCATTAGTAATGTCCTCAAATTAAGGGCCACTAAGCATCGACTTTAAAAATAACTAAAAATACATACGTTTTGTATATATGTTTTACATATACACATATTTATTTTACATATGTTCTATAAAATACATATATTTTCATATATTACTAAATAAATATTTTAACAAAGTTTAGATATGATTAACTAAGCATTGTTAGGTTGACTGTTAGTACACATGTTGTTTGGCCTTGAGGAATATGTAAACAATTAATCTGGAGTTAATTTTCATTCACCATCAACATATGGGTTCGGATCCGACCCTCAGATCCAACTCGGCCACTATCTTCAGCTTGCGGAAGCCTACAAACTCTCAAACTTCTCTCTGCCCATAATGCCTTGCTGCTATTCCTGTTAGCTCTCTTGCTGCTTGTAGTGTCAAGACATGGTTGTTGACTCCTCTTGAGCTCTAAAAGTAGGATTTATATATACAACTTTAAAATTTGAAAATTTTTTCCTTTAACCTTCCTTTCTTTCTTGCTTCACTCTGGACTGTGTATCTTGCCAAGTCTTTCTGTCCTCTCTATCTTGTGTGTGTGTGTGTGTGTGTGTGTGTGTGTGTGTGTGTGTGTGTGCATATATATATATATATATATATATATATATATATATATATATATATATATATATATATATATATAGATATGTATATAAGAAAAAAAAGTTTCTCTTCAACTTTATAAATAGTAATTTTGTTACTGTAATTTGTGTGTGTGTGTGTGTGTGTGTGTGTGTGTGTGTGTGTTGGTGACTTTGCTTCAATAATTTTCTACTTCCTTTCAGTGACTTAAAGCATGGTCTATGCCCCCTCAGTTGACTAACTTATCATGTACTCCTCCATGAGGTTTATCTCCAGTGCAATGGAAGGTGCCTTAAGGACAGCAGGATCAGGCATATCCATGATGAGGCATGCTTGGATACACCTGTGTGATTTTGCAGAGCCTCTCAAGTCTTCTTTCGTCAACACTTTCTTTCACGGCTCCTCCCTTTTTGGACCCACTGTTAAAGAGACACTTTCCAGGTGTGAGAAGGATGGAAAGACTTTGTCTGCCATTAGAGGACATTTTTTGACCCTCCAAAGAACCTTTTCAAGGAATTAGCAGGGATGTCACAAGATGAGGTTCAAAACATCTCAAGTTCCATTCTAAGACATGAATGGAACTAGTTCTCGCAGAGGCAGAGGGGAAATGATAATGGCAGAAGATGCCCTCGTGGCAGAGGAGGCCTGCAGCATCCACGGTCCAGAGATACTTTTTTTGACAAGCCTTATCAGTGTTCCTAAAAGGAGGCCTAATTACCTAACTCTGGAGGTAATCACAGGTTGAATTTCCCTCCACCTAACCGCCTGGCTCGAAATAAACAATACTTGGATGCAGAGGAATATTACCAGAGGCTGTACCATACCCTTTTCAATACCAACTCCAATACTTACAAAGCTTCCCAACACTCCAGCCGGTAAGCAGAAGCTTGCAACCTTACAAATTCAACAGTTGCTCACAAAAAAGAGCCATCCAAGAGGTCCCCCACCAGACCAAATAGGGTCCTGAACTGACTCAAAGTTCTTTTCAGTTCCAAAGAAGACAGGGGACTGGAGACCCAGTTTGGATCTCAGTGTATTGAAGAAGTCTGTCAAACACATCAAGTTCTGAATGGTCACGTTACACTCTGTTCTACTGTTTATGGTGCAAGATGAGTGGATGTGCTCTATAGACCTCCTGGATGCATACTACCACATAAATATGAACAGACGGTTCAGGAGGTTCTAACACTTCTGAGTGGGACCCAGTCATTTTCAGTTCAGAGTCTTGCCCTTTGGTCTCACCACAGCCCCCAGGCTGTTTACCAAGTGCATGACAGTAGTAGCAGCACACCTCTGGCTGCAGTGAATCAGGGTATTCCCATATTTGGACAACTGACTCATCACTGCCTCAACTAGGTGTCAATTGGTACAAGCAAGAGACCACATACTGAGAGTTTGCTTAGACCTTGGAATCACTGTAAATCATGAATAGTCCAGCTTGCAGCCCACCCAAAAACTGTAGCTCACAGGCACAGTCTTCAGTACACAGTCCATGATCGCATCACTCTCACATCACAGATACAAACCGTCAATCATCAGAATCATTTACAATAAGAGTGTCTCAGCCAAAATAGTACTACAAACCTTAGGCTCCATGTTGGCAGCTATAATTCTAGTGGCCCTAGAAAGGTATTACGTGAGAATTTTACAATGAATGCTGCTGACACAATGATCCTTATTTACTCACCCAATGCCCACAAATAGTGATACAGACTTTGAAAAGTTATCTCCTATGGTGGATGCACTCTTGCCAGCCCCTACAAGGCCAACTGTTCATACTCCCTAAGCCCAAGGCCTTAGTGATCGTGGACACCTCTCAAATTGGGTGGGTGGGGGCATTACCAGCGGATGACAGTCCAAGGCACTTGGCCACCTCAAGAGGCCAATCTACATATCAGTGTTCTAGAGATGAGGGCAGTGCTTCTTGTGTTGCAGGCACTCCAAACCTCTCTTCCTCTGGGAACAATTGTGATTCAAATGGACAACATGTCAGTAGTTTGGTATATCAACAAACAAGGAGGTCCAAATCTTACCTTTGGGGTTGAGAAGCTGTCAGGGTGTGGCAATGGGCGATAGCTTCCAGTCACTTTCTGGTGGCAGTGCACATTCTGGAGACGTCCAGTGTGATAGCAGGCAAACTCAGCAGGTCCATTCTGTTACCTTACGAGTGGGCCTCATTCCAAAAGTGGCAGAAATTATCTTCCACCACTAGGGTCACACTTGTTGCGATCTCTTTGCATCTCCCCTAAACAACAAGTGCAGCATCTTCTTTAACCTAGTCCCCTGACAGGGGAGTCACTGAGAGATGCTCTTCTCCACGATTGTCCCCCCATCTGTTATATGTCTATCCCCCAACTCTCTTGATTCCCAGGTTTCTGCAGAAAACAACCAGCTTGAGGAGCACAGTAATCCTCATTGCACCTTACTGGCCTTGACAGGTATGGTTCCCCATTCTTTGGCCTTATCTTCTGTTTCCTCCTTGGATTTTGGATCCAACTCCAGACCTTCTGTCCCACCCAACAGAACTAATTCACATCTAAAACTGACTGCATGGTTTCTCCAGTTCCATTGATGGCCAGGCAATCTATGCTTTCTTCCTGGGTCCATTTTATTTTATCATTGCCCCATAAAGCATCCACCAGAAAGTTATACAAAAGCAAGTAGAAATGTTTTGCTTACTAGGGTGAACAAAATCTCATAGACCCTTTTACAGCTCTCATATATGTGTTTCTAGCTTGGAGCTAGTTCATCAATGATTAAAGTTCAACTAGCAGCCATTTTGAAATTTCATGTCCAATTCCAGGCTTTTCCTTTAGCTTCCTCAAACATTTGTAAAGTATTCTTGAAAGGTACACTATTACTCAGACCCCAGGTCAAAAGACCCTGTCCCTCCATGGGATCTTACTCTAGTATTGCAAGTTATGGCTCAGCCCCCCTTTGAACCTGCAGCCAAATGCAATTTAAAGTTTTTAACCTAGAAGACAGCACTTCTAGTGGCTATAACTTTGGCCAAAAGGATCTCAGAACTTTAAACTTTGTCCTCAAAACTCCCTTATCTAATTCTCCATAAGGCTAGAGTTTCCTTATACACCAATGCTTTCTTTCTACCAAAGGTGGTGTTAGAATCAAATATTAACCAGAATATTAACCTCCATATGCTCTTCCCAAACTTCAGTAATAAAGCAGAATATTTATTGCATTCGCTTGATGTACACAGACAATTAAGATTGTACTTACACAGTACAAAGGACCTGAGAAAGTCTGACGAATTCTTCATCTCTTTTGCACACCAGAGACTGGGAAAAACTGTCACTAAAGTGTCCATAGCAAGATGGATTATACAATGTATTTTATTTGTGTACAATGAATTGAATATCCTGCTTCACAAACCCTTGAAAGCCCATTCTACCATGTCTGTGGCTGCCTCTTTTGTTTTACTTTTGAGAGCCTCTATGGATGATATTTGTGCGGCTGCTACATGGTCAAACCATATACCTTTTTCAGTCATTACAAATTAGATCTTGTCTCGAGGGGAAGAGCGGCCTTTGGTTCATCTGTTTTTAGGAACATCCTTCCCTAGGGCCACCCAGGTCTTAGGTAGCTGGGTACTCATATGTTGATGATGAATGAAAATTGACAACATCAGATAAATAAGTTATGTACTTACCATAATGTTTTATCTGTGTTGTCCATTTTTATTCACCATCAACTCCCCACCCTCCTATCCCACGTTGAAGTGTGCGAGCAGTGACAGATCTGGCATTGGGAGTTAAGTATGGTTTGATCCTGTAAAAGGTGCCAAGTTTTATGTGGAGTTTTTTGATAGTTTGTGCAATATGTATATCAAATTTGAGGTTATTATCTATGGTAACACCTACATGTTTAGTGTGATTAGCAAGGTGCATCTTGGTACCATTTGCAGAGGTAATAGAGAAAGGGGCATGGAAGATTTTTTTTTGTTGTTGCTGAAAACTAGTATTTTAGTTTTGTTGGGATTTAAAATGAGTTGGTGGTGAGATAAGTATGTTTCTATCTCCTGAAGAGATTATTGCATCTTTTGTTGTAGTTTTTGGGGTGAGGAGGCAGAGCAGATAAGTGTAGCATCATTGGCATACTGTACTATAGAGGCAAGTTGCATTGCTGAACTCAAGATTATTTGTGAATATGATAAAAGGAAGAGGGCGGAGTATAGAGCCTTGTGGTACACCCACAGTGATAGCAGGGGGGAAAGCGAGTTTTCTCATTTTGTACTATGTTGTCGATTGGAAAGACAGCTATGTAACCAAGTTAGTGTTGGAGGACTAAGGCCATAGGACGACAATTTATTTAGTAGTAGTTGGTGGGATATGGTGTCAAAGGCTTATGCTATATCGAGAAATATGGAAGAAACCAGCTAACCTTCATTCATGAAATGATAGATGGTGTTAGTAAAAGTTAGGAGGGCGGTGCTGGTACTATGTTTAGGTCTAAAGCCATGTTGAGTACAAGATAGGAGATTATTGCTCATTAAGTAGGTAATGAGTTCGTTGTGTATACATTTTTCTAGGATTTTTGCAAGGGGGAGAAGATGGCTGTAGGGCAATAGTTAGTTCTTTGGAGGGACCACCTTTGTGGAGGGGTAAAATGTGAGAAATTTTCCACAGGAGTGGAACATATTGTTCTTTAACAGAGTGATTAATCAAGATTGAAATGGGGTAAGCAATAGAAGGAGCAGCAAGTTTTAGGAATTCATTTGGGAGTTTGTCAGCAGCCTATATGTCAGCTTGTGAAGAATTTGAGAGATATGATTCTGGAATTACTTACCTAGTATCCTACCCTCTGCTTGTTTCCCCATTTCCTTCTCTAGCCTATCACCACATTTCTCACCTTTAATCTGGTCCTGAAGTAGATAAACAATGTGTGCTTTGCAGTGCTATTATACATGTACAAATATCATTCCCAACTGCAAAATGTCATTTGAGCTAACACATCACCCACGAGGACAACAGAGTTTTAACAGTAAAGCAAAATAATTTTTCTGTGTTTACTGTTGCCTGATACTTGAATTCAAGCAACATCACTACTCATATTTAGGAAGCATGACAGCTAATGTCCTATGGCATATACCAAAGAAAAAAACTTCTACTGCACTACTCATATTCTGACAAGCTTAACCTTGTTATGCAAACAAAAGCAATACTGATATCAGCATGAGTATACACTTATTTAAACAATAACACCTTCCATGGTTCAGTGTACTCCTTATGTGATGTCCAAACTGTCAGTCATTATATGCTGGTTTATGATCCGTTGAGTACTTTTGTCTGTTAAAAGTATCTCATACACTTCATCAAAATGTGTGCTGTCTGACAAATGCTGTATAACTTGTTCAGAGGCTTACTGAATAGATGTGATCTGAAAGATTTTACTTGCTATCACATGGTCACAGGTGGAAAATTTTGATCCCAAAGTGTTGTACTCCTTTATAACCATTCATACACACACACACTGGCGATGGTATCCCCTCAAATGTGTGCTTTCTGGGATGTGTTGTGTATCTTCTGTGAATCAGTAGTGCATGCAGAAGTCAAGAAAATGTGAGGCAGGCAGGAGTTCCAATCCAGTGAGATGTATATTTATCGGGGTGTAAAGGATGCAAGAATAAGTTAGTGAACAGATGTGATATGACAAATTCTATTTAGTTATCATACTTTCACAGGTGGAGGATTGTGATCCTTCAAGTGTTGTACTTCTTTTTAACTATTGCCATATTCATTCACACACAAACACACACACACTGCTGGTGGTATCCCCTCAAATGTGTACTTTCCGAAAACTGTTGTATAACTTCTTTTGTGCTATTGGTAGTTAGTGCAAAAGTCAAGAGAATGTGAGTAGGTAGGCAATAGTTCAAATCCAGTGAGGTGTACATTTTATCAGTGTGTAAAAAGCAATTGGTAACACACAAGAATGGCTTAGTGAAGAGCGGTAATTATATTAGCATTTGGCAGGTGGAGGGTTTTAACCTCCTGAGTGCTATGCTCCATTTTAATCATGCTTAGTTTTGTAGACTACTTTTTTGTATGTCCTATTGCACATTGGTTAGCAGAGAGCAGCATCGCTATTCATACAAGTAGTTGAGGAATGGTATTCTTGTTCTATGGCAAAAATGGCAGAAAATGCCTTCAGCCACATAGATATGCTATCACACAGATGAGCTTAGCCTTCGTGCATGAAAGGAATGCTGACATAGGCATGAGTAGGCATTTATTATTTCAATTGTAACAGCTTCCATGGTTTAGTGTACTCCTAATGTGTTGCAGTTGTTAATTAGGTATGGTTAGGCATATGATCCTTTGATTCCTGATATGTGTTTCATTATGCTCAAGGGTCAGTCTTCCATAATATTGTCATAGTCCTTTCAAATGTGTGCTTTCTTACATCTGTTGGATAAGTAGTTCTGTGGCATCAGCAACTAGTATACACATTGAGATAATGCTAGTTAGGCAGGCAGGGATTCAACTCCGGCTAATTATATATTGTATCAGAGTGTGAACAAACTGTTGACATGTAGTACTCAGTGAAAAGATGTGCTGTGATGAACCGTACTTGCATGTGACACTTTCATGAGTGGAGGATTTTGATCTCCTGTGTTTTTTTACTCACTTTTAACCATGGCCATACTCATTCATACACATTTGATTACATTCTTTTTATGTGTACTTTCTGATAAATGTTATATACGTTGTTCTGTGGTGGTGTCATTATCTAGTGCACACATCATGATACTGTGAGTTAGGCAGGCCAAAGTTCAAAGCTATGATGATCTAACTTGTGGAATGGTGACAACTGCCATTATCATGTGCAAATAATGCCATATAACTTTAAAATGTGGTAACATGAAATATCCATCTGACATATTCCTTGCCTAATTATAACCATGCAGTCATTTGTACAGATGATGTTGGTTTTCACTCCGCACCTGTGTTATATAATTTTTCAATGTTTGTTTTACTGTCTGCATTATTTTTCAGTCTGCATGTTTATGTGTATTTCCACATCTTCAGAACAATTACTTCTGTGGCATATCTTACACATGCCCATGAATTTTCAATATCAGTGTGAAAGGTCAAGATCCTGTGCATTTAGTTTCCTCTTATATCACATATTCTGTTCCCAAATTAATTTTGCAGCAACTGATTTCATGACTACTTTATTTGCATGCTTTGCTAACACCCTATTTTGGTGAATATATCCTTGGACAAAGGCAGGTGTTTAAACACAAGTCTATGCATTTTGCTTCCCCTAATATTACATATTCTGTTACCCTGAAATGTATTTTTCAGCCACCATTTTCATGACTACTCTGATAGCATACATGCTAATGCCACTTTCTGGTGAATATAACCTTGAACAAAGGCACATGCATTTTGTTTACCCTGATATCAACTGTCCTGCTGCCTAGTCATGTATTATTCCAGTCAGCTTTGCTCCCACTGCTTCTGTTGCATGCCATGCTACTACAGTGGTCTACAGCATATCAATGATATTAGTAGTGGATAAATCTCATCCCTGGGTGTTTTTCTTCTTCACTTCTGCAATCTGTTATATTCCTCTAACTGTCAGATATCCTGTCATGTGTGAGTACATTATTGGGGAATGTAGTTGGGAATGTTGGTATTGTCTCACGATTCATTTTTATGGATTGTTCTGCCAGCTTCTGGGTGGCCATTAGGGAGAATATGTTGTTTAATAGCTGTTAAGACTTGTATATCATTGATCTGTGAATTTATGCATGGGTGTGTGATGTGTTTTAGGGGACTTGCAACATGACTTCTTCACTGACTACCCATGCTGAGGTGGTTGTGTGATAACACTGTAGAATGTGAGTTTTGGATTCATTTATTTTGAGGTCTGTAACTTGCTCTATGTTAAGTTGTCAATCTCGCCTTCATTCTTGCTGGATGGGTTCGGAGCCGATCCTCGGCTCCGACTCGGCACTTGCTAAGCTCAAAAGTCACTTTCACCAGCTCGAGGCAGTCCCATATCCTATGATGCAAGGTGGAGATTACCCAGATCTCGTTTGCCGCTTCGCTCATGAGGTAACTTTTTACCAGCTCCTGGTAAGTGAATTTTTTTCTACCTTTTTTCTGAGACTTTAGTCCACCCCAGTACTTTATATTTATATATATATTACTTTGTTAACTTCCTGATTCACTTAGCCCTATTCTCGTTAGTGTCCCATTCCCTTTATTTATATTTTTGTTAGTCGGGCCTTAGGTCTTTACCCCTCCTATATTTTTCCTGTCAGGGTTTGGGTGTGTCTGTGTGTTTTTTATCCCTGTACTTGGTTTTTTTTTGTTAATCTAGTTTAATTTTTGGACTGACTGTGTAGTGTGTGTGTGTTTAGGCACTCAGTCATGTCTAAAGAAGCTAGGGTCTCAGGCTTCAAGAAGTGTGACTCGTGCTGTCAGAAGATGTCTCTGACAGACGGTCACACGTCTTGTATTTATTGCCTGGGACCTCTACACCTGCAGGACTCCTGTGCTATTTGCCACTCCTTCAGCCAGAGAGTCCTGCAGGAACGTAGAAATAAACTTATTCTCAGGGGCTTATTAAAGCCTGAGAGCTCCCCGGCTAAGTCCGGCTCGGGGAAGCCCTCAAAGCCTCCCAAGGCCCAGGCTTCAGTGTCCAAGCCTTCAGCCTTGGCTCCGACTCCTCAGTCGACATCGCCCGGCTGGAGCCGATCCTTCCTTCTCTGAAGGTTCGGTATCGGCACCGATCGGTGCCGATACTCTTGCTTCCATGCCTGTGTCGGCTCCGGCTGGAGCCGACACATCTCAGACACAGCTCGGAGCTGACAAGTTGTCGGCTCCAACTGGAACCGAAGGTTCTTCGGCTCCGATGGCTCCGTTGAGAAAGAGATCCAGATCTCCATCGTTGGAGTCTATTCATTCGGCTCCGGCCTCTCCCTTACTTTCAGAGTGGAGCCATCAGAGCCGATCCTCAAGGTCTTCCAGACTCTCAGACCATGACTTGAAGAGAGTGGTGAGTAGACTGCTGAAATCACAGGCACTGGCCCAGATACTTCATAGCCCATCTCAGCAGATGACCGCTATTCCACACCCTCCAGAAATTCCTCCTTCGACTCTCCTTCAGAGCTCGGAGCCAGAGCTTATTGGAACTGTGACTGTTGGTGCTTCGGAGCCGATACCACTCCTTTCGGCTCCGTCGTCTTTGACTCCTATCTCCTTCTTGAGACCGTCCTTGGAGGGATTCGGTCGTCGGGCTTCCCTTGTCGGTTCCGAGGGGGCGAGTGGCATCAGACCCTTGTCTGACCCCATTCTCCCCCTCGGAGCTTTGGCTTTGGTAAGCTCAGCACTGACATCTGTTTTGGAGCCTTCCCTTTCGGTGGGGCAGGGGATTCCTGTTTCCTCGGAGCGGGAGCTCTCGGTCCTCCCTGGGAGGGGAGCCTTCGAGGTGATGAGGAGTGTACTAGCCCCCGAGCTGAGTCAACAGTCAGTCCCTTTAGCTCCTCCCTCTTCAGTGCCTGTAGATATCTCTTCCTACTCTCTTGCTCCCAGACCTAGAGATCCATCGCCCCAGGTTTCCCCATTGGGAATACCTTCCTCTTCCGAGGTTTCTCCTGATCCTTCAGGGGAACCCCCGCGTAAGAGGACTTGCAAGAGGAAGCATTTAGACTCCTCTGAGTCTACGACATCAGATACTGACTTAGATGAGTCGGAGGGGTCCCCAAGATCCCCCTCTGATGATGTCTCCTTTTCAGACATTCTTGAACTCCTGAAACAGAGGGGGAACCGGCCCTCCATTAACCCCTCCAAGGATGAGTCGGTAAACCTGGAGGCTTTTGGATCTTGACCCTCCACCTCCTGGGTTTCTCCGCCTTTCGACCCCCTCATGGACGTGATAGCTCGAAAGGCGTGGGCATCTCCTGATTCCGTGGAACCAGTCCCCAGGAGGCCTTCTAAATTTATCACGGCCCCCACTGAAAAACAGTTTCTCACCAAAGGTGTCCCGGTTGATGCCAGATCCTTCTGTACCGGTCCATCCTCCTAACAAGGAGTCTAGGAACATGGACAGGTATGGTAAGCGAATGTTTTCCTCAGAGACCTTTGCTATGCGTTCGCTGAATTATCTATGTCACTTCACCCGACTTCAAAGAGATATCCTCAAGGAATTGGGTGAGGTGGTACAGGATCCGTCAGTTGCTGGGGCTCAAGAGAAGATTGCCTCTCAGCTGGGAATCCTAAATTCCATAACTAACTCCTCCATGTGGCTCATTTCTTATGCAGCCGATGGAGCGAATAGAGCTGCAGGCACAGGAGTGGCTCTCAGACGTCAGTCCTGGATGCAACTTTGCAATTTTGCAGACCCCTTTAAGGCGTCCTTCACAAACACTCCCTTCGATGGGACAACTTTGTTTGGACCTTAGGTGAAGGACACTTTGACCAGGTGCGAGCAAGACGGCAAGACTCTTTCTGCCGTGAGTCCGTTCTCCACCCCTTCAAGGCCTTACCCCAAAGGTCAGAAGGGAGGGAAAATGTGGTTCCGAAAATCTCAAGGAGTCACGCCTGATGCACGTGGTCAGTTTACCCCCAGAGGCAGAGGGGGTAATAACAACAGACGCCACCCTAGGGGCAGAGGGGGTCTGCAGAACCAGGGCAGCAGAGACCCTCTCTCTGACAAGCCCTTCCAGCATCCCTGAGGTGTTGCCTGACTGCCCACCCTTGGAGGCAGTCGGGGGGAGATTGTCACTGTACCCAGAAGCCTGGCTTCCCCTTTCTCAAGACAAATGTGTACAGTCGATCATATCCGAGGGTTACAAAATACCTTTCGAGAGAAGCCCCTTCCCTCAAAAAGGATCCCTTCCAGACGTTCCACCCGGTCTAAGGGAAATTGCAAAGCTAGAGGTTTCAAAACTTTTGGAGAAAAGGGCCATCCAGCCAGTTCCAGCAGGCCATTTAGAATCTGGAATCTACTCAAGGTTCTTTTTGGTCCCCAAAAAGACAGTAGACTGGAGACCAATATTAGACCTCAGCAGACTAAACAAGTCTGTCAAAAAGATGAGTTTTCGGATGGTCACACTTCAATCGATTTTGCCCTTTCTGGACAAAGACAACTGGATGTGCTCTATAGACCTTCAGGATGCATACTATCACATAAAAATCCACAGACGCTCCAGAAGGTTTCTCTGCTTTCGGCTGGGGACCAGTCATTTTCAATTCAGAGCCCTGCCCTTTGGTCTCACCACAGCCCCCAGAGTGTTCACCAAATGCATGGCAGTGGTCACGGCTCACCTGAGACGTCAGGAATTCCAGGTGTTTCCGTACCTAGACGACTGGCTCCTCACAGCCACTACCAGGCATCAACTTCTCCAGGCCAGGGATTACACTCTACGTCTCTGCAGCCAGTTAGGGATTTCTGTCAACTTCAAAAAGTCTTCCTTATCGCCTTGCCAATCTATTACCTTTATAGGCGCAGATCTAGACACTACTCAGATGTCAGCAAATCTAACAAATCAAAGAATCCTGGATATCCAAAATCATGTTCGGATCATCCTATTCAGCAAAAAGGTACAAGCCAGGTTGGTCCTGAAAGTGTTAGGCCTAATGGCAGCTGCCATCACACTTCTTCCTCTGGCCCGCTTTTACATGCGTCTCCTACAGTGGATGTTGTTTACCCAATGGTCCTTCCAGCAGTTGCCCATGCGTCACAAGATCCTTGTCACACAGATCTGCAAGAGCCACCTATCCTGGTGGATTTCTTCCCCCCTAGTCCATCAGGGCAGACCATTTGTCCCCCCGGCCCGGTAGCCACGGTCACGGATGCCCCCCTGATCGGGTGGGGGGGGCATTATCAGGGCAGGATGGTCCATGGCACGTGGCAACCGTCAATACCACCTGCATATAAATGTCCTAGAGATGAGAGCAGTGCTTTTAACGTTGCAAGCCCTCAACGACTTTCTTCCTTTAGGAACTATCGCAGTTCACAAGGACAACATGTCCGTAGTATGGTATATCAACAAACAGGGTGGGACCAAGTCCTATCCTCTGTGTCGAGAAGCTCTCAGACTTTGGCAATGGGCGATCTCCTCTCAGCGGTTTCTGATAGCAATGCATATCCCGGGAAAACCAACATCATAGCGGACAGGTTGAGCAGAGCTATACTCATGCCTCACGAGTGGTCTCTCAAACAATCTATAGCGGAAGAGATTTTTCAGAAGTGGGGCCCTCCTTGCTGCGACCTTTTTGCTACACCCCAAAACAGCAAATGCCCAGACTTCTTCTCTCTCTTTCCACTTCCAGGCCATCCCCCCAGAGACGCTCTAACCCAGGATTGGCCCCGGGGACTTCTTTATGCTTTTCCCCCTTTTCCGTTGATTCCTCAAGTACTTCAGAAAGCTACCGACTTGAGAGCGAAGCTGATTCTCATTGCTCCTTACTGGCCTCAACAAATTTGGTTCCCGTTCCTTCATCAACATCTCGTAGTGCAGCCTTGGCATCTGGACCCAGTTCCAGATCTTCTGACCCACCAGTCGGGTCAACTGCACTGGTCCATTCATTCCCTCAACCTCACTGCTTGGTTGCTCCACTTCCTTCCTTAGCCAGGCTTCCTATGATCTCTAATCCCGTTAGGGATATCATAGTAGCTTCTCTAAAGTCCTCTACCAGAAGGATTTACTCTAGCAAATGGCAACGTTTTTCCTTTTGGGCAAGGTCTAAGAACATAGATCCCTTTACTGCCCCTATTCAGTCAGTTTTGGACTTCCTAGCTGAAATTTTTCACTCTGGTTCTTCTTCTTCCACAGTTAAAGTCCAGCTGGCAGCAATCTCGAATTTTCATGTCGGATTTGCAGACCAGAACATTATGTTTCACAAACTTTGCAAAGCCTTTCTCAGAGGGATCTTCCTACTTAAACCCCCTGTTAGGGATCCTCCACCGCAGTGGGATCTAAATTTAGTGCTGGCATCCTTAATACTTTCCCCTTTTGAACTGGCTGCTACATGCTCATTAAAATTTCTCTCTTGGAAGACACTCTTTCTAGTCGCTATTACTTCAGCTAGAAGGGTGTCTGAACTTCATGCTCTCTGTGTTCATCCCCCTTACTTGGTCTTCCACAAGGATAGAGTATCTTTGAGAACTAATCCGTCCTTTTTGCCCAAGGTTGCTTCTAAGACAAATTTAAACCAATCTATTGATCTTCCAGTATTTTTCCCAATTATTCTGACAGGGCGGAACAAAAATTGCATTGCCTAGATGTTCATCGCCAACTCAGATATTACTTGGACAGAACAAAGCAATCTAGAAAGTCTGATCAGCTTTTTCTTTCTTATGCTGAAAATAAGAAAGGTCTCCCTGTTTCTAAGGTGACCTTATCCAGATGGCTGTCTTCCACTATTTCTTATATTTATCAGCTTAGGGGCAAACAGCTGATCTCAAAACCAAAAGCACATTCTACCAGAGGCCTAGCCACATCTACAGCCTTTCAGGCTAGACTACCCTTAGACACTATTTGTGCAGCAGCCACTTGGGCCACTCCTCATACCTTTGTCTCACATTACAAATTGGATTTGGCCTCCAGGGACAGGGCGAGTTTTGGTTCCACAGTTCTCAAGAGTCTGTTCCACTGAGCCACCCAGGATAGAGGTGCTAGGGACGCGGTCCCATCCAGCAAGAATGAAGGCGAGATTGACAACTTAACATTTAGAAGTTATGTACCTACCATAACATTCCATGTTAGTTGCCTTCTCTCGCCTTCTTTCTTGCATCCCTCCCTCCTGTCCCCCTAACCTGGACAGACCTTGAACTATCCTCTTCTCTGAGAGATTTCTCCCTTGGACACCAGTTAGCTCTGCACTTAGTTACCTGGGTTCCCCTTACAGTTTTTTCTCAGGTTAGTTGTTCTTCTTCCCTTGGGGGAAAGATAGTAGGTATTTTTTCCTCTAGCTACCAAACGAGATCTGGGTAATCTCCGCCTTGCATCATGGGATATGGGGCTGCCTCAAGCTGGTGGAAGTGACTTTTGAGCTTAGCAAGTGCCGAGTCGGAGCCGAGGATTGGCTCCGAACCCATCCAGCAAGAAAGAAGGCGAGAGAAGAGAACTAACATGGAACGTTATGGTAGGTACATAACTTCTAATTTTACACTGCAGTCCACCTGCAAATGAATATTTATTTTGCATTTTTAATCAGGATTGCCTGAGCATGAAAACCCTTTTCAGCAGAGGCCCAAAGAGAAAAGCTCAACATGACAAATAACAGTAACCGTATACTATGCAAGCTTAAATGGTAAATAGCATTAGTAATACATAGTTAGAGTATACAGACTACATACCTGACAAAACATAACATGCAAAGCTTTACATATAAAATTCATGTTCGTCTTTATAAATGTGCAAGAAACAAACATGCATTTACAGTCTAACTTTTCATGTTGCATAAAATCAATTGTTTCAGAGTATGTTCAGACTTTATCCATGTGATACTTTTCACAGGTATTTTTTTTTTATTATCCCTTGCAGTTTGACATCTTCAGTGTGTCAGCTTTACATTACAACATGGATACACTGCTGGACTGAACCTTGACTACAATTGTATGGCTGATAATCCTTGATGTCCTTCCATTTCATTGTTACAGTATTCATTATATTAGGCATCCCCTGCCAAGGGCAGCCTAACGTCCGGCCTGTATACCAAAGCCTTTAAGTTGCTTTAAGGTATGCCGTACATCACACGTATGCTCCTTTTGTAGCATAGGGCATAAAGGTGACATCCAGATGTACCATCCTCAGAACTTCTTTACTGCCAGTCCAAACACCATCATTTTATCATTGGTCTAAACACCTGTTCCATTGCTGGTTTACCAAGGCTTTACAGATAAGTGGCCCATTCTTTTTTTACTTATCCTTTTTATTGTTGCTTGTGGGGTTTCCTGTCATCCAAGAAGGATAAATGCCAGTGTGGGAGAAAGATTCACCATAAAGACCTCCACAACCAGCGTCTTTTTTGGTTAGGTGCCTCTCATGACCATATGTCTGGTCTATTTGTCAGGCTTTTGTATGTCACAAGTGATAATTCAATAAACGTGTTTAAAGAATTAAAAAAATAAAACCCTTCATAGTAGGTGATCTTCTTTGGTGTTTTATCTTGTAAGTACCAACAGCAAAAAAAAAAAAACTTGCACATGTGGCTGGTGCACGGCTATAGCATCTCAAAAGCAACAAAGAAAAAAAGAGCTAGCACACAGTAATTCCAGTGTAGCCTTCTGGCAAAGGAATAATTTATTCCATGAAGACTAAATAAAAATTGACCCAGTGGGGTCATACCGGATTCGGCATAAGCTTTCTTCAGCAACCACACACAAAAAAATTCAATGAAGGCTATACATTCACATATATTTATATTACATCCACAGCGATGCAGCGGTAGCATTGTTACCTCACAGCAAGAGGTTCTCCCATTCGATTCCCGGCTGGAGTGCGGGGAGTGCCTTCTGTGTGGAGTCTGCATGTCCTCCCCACGGTTGGGTGGGCATTCGAAAGACATGCGTAAATGGGCATGCCTTCGTTGAAGGTTGAACGTCGAGCTGGCACCTCGGCGTTCGTGAAAATCTACTGCCAATCATTAGCGGACTGGAGTTCTGCTGTGGCGACCCCTAACTGGGAAAAGCTGAAAGAGAACAACATTCACATATATTTATATTCAATGTAATATCGCCCTCTAGTGGATAAAAAATACATTGCAAAACTAAATCACAAAAATAATATATTACAAAATCTTGGAATATCCAAGAAATATATAGAAAATGTATCGCAATGTGTACAGAAATCCAGTGGTAAATATATAAATGATGATCCATTGCAGAATACTTCAAAATTGGTCATTCAACCCAGGTAAAAATAGAGCTCCCAATTTAACAATCCACATTTTTTCTCTACCGGGTATAGATCTGGTTGGTGGCCGGTAGGGATCTGCCATTAAGCGCATCCAGGAGGCTTTGCAGATGTCCATTTTGGATTCTCAAAGGGAACCACAACTGATTATTTCTGAGGGGCCTAGGGGTGTTCCTCAGATATCAGCCAGAGAAGAAGTCCCTACTACCATCATTGAATGCTGTCCTGGGTCAGAGCCTTCCAAATTTTTTAAGGTGGACGTCCCACTGAAGAAAATGCAAAAGACTAAACATATTACTCCTACTCCTATGAATCCACAGACTGAATGGCAAGTAGGACAGAAAAATGCAACAGGAAGTATAATCCATTAATGGTTATGGGGTTAGTTGGGATTTGTGAAAGAAATTTTAAAGGAATCTGGCTTCCCAAAAGAGTGGATAACAGCAATTTTTAAACTATTCAAGGGCTCCAAAGCAAATGTGAAATATGGAGTGGACTGACTGACTATAAAAGTGTCAAGACGGAGAAGACAAGGAAGTCCGCTTCCTCCACTGCTATTTGCTTTTTACCTGGAAACACTGACTGGGGTATCAGAATGTCAGAAATAGCAGGATATAAAAGGGGAGCCATGAAGGGAACAATAACATTGTTTGTAGATGATATGATACTGTATTTAACAAATCTAGAGCATGATTTAAAGAAACTATTTGAAAAAAGTAGTATGTCTAATAAACTTACAAGATGTAAGATAAATGAGGCAAAAACAAAACTATGATAAACAATATACCAACAGATGATTTGATATAAAAATGCACTTTTCTGTGGAATTAGGAAAAAATTACTTAGGAATTTGGTTAAAACAAGAAGTATAACAAACTGCTAGAGAAAAGTGGAATGCAACTACACTGGAAATAATTCAAATTTTTAGAAAATAGTATGCATGTTTTGGATGAAGAAAGTAAGATGCAGTGAATAAAATGTTCCTGGTGCTGCTGGTACTTGGTGTATGACAAATGTATTACTATTAGCCTGAGCAACTAATATGGCAAAAAAATAAAAAAATGTGAAGAAATATTTTAGGTTGCTTAAAAGTGTGTGTACTGTGGATAAAACTGATATTGCCAAAAAAGAAGGGACGACTGGGACTTCTAAATACTGAATCTTTCTTTACTGACATATCATTTGTACTATTATATCTGACTCAAACTCAAAACTACTTCTCTAAGTGTAAGTAAATGTGTTGGACCAGGCAGTAGGAGTTCAGGGAGAGAAAACTTTGGATGTATGGGAGACAGCAGCAAAATACAAGAAGAAAGGATATGTATAACAATACAAAAATATTTTAAACAAAGGTTAGTACTAAACATGTAAGAGCAAGGGGAAAATACAGATAATGCCAAAAAGGTTACTAAGTGTAGCCACAGAAAGGAGATGGCAACTGGAATCTGATTCATGGAAGACAAAACAGCCAATATTCTGGGAACAGAAGTTAAAGAGGAAGAAAATAAAAGCCTGGGAAGAAGCTAAGTTAACATTCAATTTACAAGGGATGGTTCAATTGAACTACAGGGAACTGACATTAGAGTTAAGGGAACAGAGATGTCATAATCAATCACAATAAACCATATATGGTGGACTTTACAATACAGGGAAGGTTGAATACTGCAACAAAGAAAAAAGAAGTTACAGGACTATTTTAGGCATGAAGGATCAATACAGTATAAAAGTGAGTCAGATATGAGAAGAAATATTGGCAAGGCTTTTGGAAGAATGACTGGAAAGAGCTGTGCTTAGCCCCTAAATATGATACAGAGTGGAGAAAATTTAGTATATTTACCTGGAAAGGCTTATATAGGTATTTTTACATGCTGGAGAGGCTGAAAAAGTTGCCCCCATAGGTAAGGGTGAAGAGAGATACCTGGGAACATATAGCCTTCGACTGAGTGGGACTCATAATCTGTAGTTAAAACAGGATTATTAGAGAGATTGTGAAATGAGGTAGTATTTAGTAAAGAACTGTTCTTACTTTGTTGGGGGCAAGAGGAAAAAAACTAGAAATGTTAAGGCATTACTTTCCTTACTTCATAGTTGCAACAAAAGCTATCACCATAAAGTGGAAGATAAAGGAGAAACCAGACATATCAGGTGAAAAATGATGGGATAAATAAAAAAAAACACTGAAGTAAGAGAGACAGCAAGAGGAAGAATACGTTTTGGATAAAATTTAATTATTTAAAAATTTTACTTACCAGGAAAGTCTGACTGGCATAAAAGTCTTTTTCATTGGAGGCCTTGGGAGAAAAACTTCATATATAACATAATTTTTGACATATATATAACTTACAGATACATGATATCAGAAGGAATACAAAGTTTAGTTAAGTGTACATACATAAGTAAAAAATATATAGTAGCTTACATAAACATAATTTAGAAACAGAGCATGTACATAGCTTGTATATATATATATATATATATATATATATATATATATATATATATATACACACACACACACACACATATATATATATATATATATATATATATATATATATATATATACACACACACACACACGCACACAATGTTGAACATTCATTAGAAATAGACACAGACTTGTGTATAGCAAAGAGAGATATAGCACTGCAAAAAATACTGTGGTATTTCTTGCAATTTTTAGCAACTAAAATATTGATAAGAAGAGGCAGCTTAACTATGCAAATATTAGAAAGGGAGGAGGATGGTTGATAATGAAATATAGTATGATATGTTAGTAATGGAAAAAGAAAAAGCCTTTGGAACTGACTAGAAGGAATGAATGACTGAACATAAGAGACGTTCTCATAAGGGTCATGAACAAAGATAATCATCAGATACTCACTAGCACCAGAAAATGAGATAATGAATAATAACAATTTAAAGTCCTGGTTGTATTCTAGTTACTACATAAAGTTAGGTTATATATAAACATATGTAATCAGTGGGTGAGATACATGATGGATTTGTTTATAACTTCAAGCTTTGATAAAATATTAGCATAGATGTGGAAATAAGTATGACAGACAATCTACCTATTGTGAGCACTGGCCTGTACAGATGGTAATTGAGGATGGATTGTAACATAAGCCAGTGTATGAAATATTAGTGCACTAAGCATGGGGATTGCACAATGTATAACACAATAATTACTGTTGTGTAAATAAACATTTTGCTCGTCAGACAAAAAGACCCTTTGCACCTTGCTGACCTGAACACTGCAACATATTGCCAGCTAAAATTGGTTAGCTAGAAATTTATTTCAGAGCTTTGCATTTATGATATATATATATATATATATATATATATATATAGATATATGTGTGTATGTATGTATGTATGTATATATATATATATATACACATAGATAAATATAAATCCATGTCTGGGTTAGGTCCATAACTCCATACTAAACTTAGGACTGGAGAGCCACTGGAAAGTTTTCCCACATCATCACTGTAATGACAAGGACAGGGTAGCTTCTGATGGACAGGAGATCATTAGCATTAATACCAAGCATGAATTTATTGTTACCTACCCAAATAACAAGCTGTGTTTAAAAGGTTTTCAAGTAGGTATTGCGTTTTTTCTCAAAAAAACTTTATTGTTCATTTCCATGAAGAGATAATAAATATTCAGTTATAATATAATGACAAAGATGAAAGAATAAATACACAAAGGATGAACATACTCAAACTATGTGCAAAATATATAAGGCCTGAACTCAATAGGTGACAATATTAAAGTTCCAAAAAAAATTCTAATTTTTAATCATCAGAGGCAAGATTTTGTTGAAAAACATGAATAAGGAATATCACTTTTGTCCAAGGATTATTGTTAAAGGGTTTAGGATAAATCCTGAGTTCTTTTACTTTGGTCTCTCTTAGGGTTGTTTTTTTTAAGAATGATAAGATATTCAAAAAATGGTGATATAGTTGATTTCATTTTCTGGTAATACTTTTTCTTGCTACTGCAAAAATAATCCATACAGAAACAGATTATCGTTTTAAACTTATGTCCATAATTCACATTAAATGAGATTAAAGACCTGTATAATGGAATTGTGTCAGAGAATAAAGCTTTCAAAAATCATCAATATTCCACCAAAAATGACCTAGAGAAGGACAATTAAAAACATATATCCAATCAGCATTACATTCTTACAAACATCTCTAACAGTGTATATCATTGTTTCTATTAATTTTAGCCATTTTATTTGGAGTTAGGAATGTTCTGTGTAGACATTCCCATGTAAATGTGTGCCAATAATGAGACCAAGAGGAATGTTTAATGGGTGATAATATTTGACATTTATTCTCAGAGGTTAAAAAAGGAGTAATACAATTCCAAAATTTAACATTTAACTTTATCTTGTATTATAATAATAGTTCAGAAAGTTTTGAAATTAAATTTTCAATTTTTGTTTTATATTTAATTTTATAAAAGAAATGTATTAATTTTGGCTTTTCTTTAAATTGTGAGTGTGAGACAAACAGTTATTGTTTTTGTATTTTCACACTTTGTGATAATGACCAGTCATGGGAATTTAAATTATATTCTATAATGAGTTGCTAGATATATTTGACTTTTAGTTTTTTAAATCAATGGTGCCAACAAACAAAATTCTTGGTTTCCCAAAAAGTGAATGTGTGACTATGAGTTTTGTTAAAAATGTTTCTGATTAGAAGGACTAAACAAAATGACAAACCCAAGAATTATATGAGAGAAAGGTCCCAAATGAAGGACACTTTTTAAAGTTTTTCTATCGCACCACACTCCAGATAACCACACATAATCTAGCTCTATCACACCACACTCCTTCAACTAACTACAGATAATCTAGCTTACACATACTTCCTCCTCCTCTACCTTTAACCTTCTTCCTAGTCCATACCACCTTTTATTATATCTCTTTTCTCCCAGTAATCACCATGCATACACCACTCCTCTCCATTGCAATACTGCTATCACTATGTCTCCTCCATGCTCTAACATCCTCGCCAACAGTATTAACCCCTTATCTTTATACCCCTACCCATACACATAACTATAACTTCTGCTATAAAAACAACCAATATTCATATTTGCATCCATCCTCCTCATGAATGTACAATTTCCTAAAATAAAAATCTTCCCTCCCATTCCATAATATCTACAAATAAATCAAAGTACACTAAATACTACCTAATAACTATCAAACCTAACTACTATCCTATTTCACTACACCCATCATGTGATATCCACCCTTTCCCAGGACCCACTACTAACTCTATCACTCCTCACAATACCTCATCAACCACAAATAATTTACCAAAAAAAAAAAATCTCCTTTTACTCTATAAACGCTCAAAGCATATTTAATAAAGTTAGCCACCTCCATGCTTGGATATCTGCTCAAAACCCAGACATTATTTCCCTTACAAAACATGGCTTAAACCACAAAACCTAGATAAGGACATACTCCCTCCTGGATATAATATAATATGCCTCGATCGCCCTAATAAAAAAGTAGGAGGGATTGCAATTGTATACTCCAACAACCTCACTTTTACATACCCAGAGCTGTCTATACCTTCCTTTTCTCCTGCAGAATTACTGGTAGCAAACCTTAAGCTTAATGACTACACTACTATTACTGTCATATCAATCTACATTCCACCAGGGGACAACATTCCCTTATTGGAAGCATTCTCTCCTACTGCTCCCAAAACATTCCTAATGAAATCATCCTCCTTGGGGACGTGAACATAAATTGGGAAACACCAGTCCTAACTCAACATACCATATAAATCTATATGGCTTTTCACAACTTATCTCCCAGCCTACTCATACCAATAACACTCATTTTACCAGTACACTCATTGACTGGATTCTTGTCTCAAATGCTTCTAAATACCATAGTCCTGAAACAATCTCTGACTCCCTGAGTGACCACTCTCCAATAAAGGTACTTAGACATACCTCCCACTTATCTAAACCACATAGATACATAACCTGTTGTAAATTATCCAAATTCAACCCAGAAACTTTTAATAACCTCTTGCTCAGAATAAATTGGAACTTCCTCACCCATCTCCCACTTGATGAAGCAGTTCAAGCTTTTAACTCAATCTTCCTAAATATCTTAAACTCACTAGCCTCATTATGGAAAGTAAGGATAAAAGCTAGTATATCCCCTTGGCTATCTAAGAATACTCACACTCTCATGACAGCCAGAGACTGAGCATGGAAAACTTGGACCCAAACTAAACTACCAGCAGATATGCAAAAGTATAAAGAACTGGGAAATAAGACAAAAAATTATTGATAAAGATAAAAAAGACTTCTACTATAACCCTCCAGCTGCCCTAAAATCAGATCCAAAAAAATTCTGTAATGTCATAAACCAAATACTTCATCCTTGTAATCCTACCTCACCTAATCCATCTCCTGACAAATCTCCCAAATAGACTGCTAACTCCTTCAATGCCTATTTAATTAGCTCAATAGCCAAACTTTTCAATCCTAATCTAAAATACTCCAGTAACAATGTTACAAATTGCTTGGAACCTCCACCCACAGCCAACTCTGTAAACTCTTTTTTTCCTTAAAGCAGTCCCTACTGCTTACATCAAAACCCTTCTTTCCAAACTAAAACCATGCTCTGTTTCTGTTGACAGTATCCCATCTTATTTTTTCAGATAGCCGCTCCCTCTATTGCTTTGCCAGTATCTATTTTGATCAACCGTTCTACCTCTGAAGCTAAAGTACCTGCTATCTGGAAACAATTCTACACCATACCTACTGACAAAGGTGGCAATTCCACAGAACTCTCAAACTTCAGACCAATAGCTATCCACTTCCCACTCTCTAGAGTCTTAGAAAAATGTATACATACACAAGTAATGCAATATCTTATACAGGGCACACTTCTTACTCCCACTCAGCACTGTTTTCGACCCAAACATAGCACCACTACAGATCTACTTTTCTTTCTCAACACCATTTCTATAGCTAGAGATAATCATAAACGTATCTCATGCTTATTCCTTGACCTCTCAAAAGCCTTCAACACTGTCTTATATCCTCTGCTACTGAATAAACTCTCTGATCTCAACTTCTGTACTACAACAATAGCATTGTTCTCCAGCTATATCACTGACCAACAGCATTCAGTAAGATGGCACTCCTCACTATCAGCTCCCCTTTCAGTGAAAATAGGTGTTCCCCAAGGATCCATCCTTGGGCCACTACTTTTCAATATATTTATCAACTCACTCTATTCCTCTTGTCCACAATCCTCATTAGTCCAATATGCAAATGACTCCACAGTTATCACCATTGCTAACTCACCCTCCGAACTTCTAAAAGCTACTTAGTCTTCTTTCAACTTTGTTGAAACTTGGCTCACCAATAATCAGCTCATCCTTAATCCCCCCCAAAAAACAAACTCTTACTCTTTCTCCCCAAAACTGTTACTCATATCAAATCTACTTTTCAAATAAAATCACTAAATCACACTCTCATAGTTGCTGACTGTAGTACTAAACACCTTGGTGTAACCATTGATGATCAGCTAAAATTCGACCTCCATATAAATAACTGTATCAAGAAAACCCATCAAAAACTAGGACTTCTCTACAGAAATAAAAAAATTCATAACCCCGAATCTAGAACCACAGTCACCCATGCTTATCTTTTGCCATGCCTAACATACTGCTCCCAAATACTCACAAATCTTAACTCCACCTTACTAAGCAAACTCGAATCAACCTATCACAAAATAGCCAGATTTGCTGTACAACAAATCTACAAATCTCACCACTGTATCTCCCTCAAACATCTAAACTGGCTCAAACCACCACACCTTCTACTCCTCTTTCAGCTCCAAATTATACACTCCATTATTTATTCAACATCCTGCTGTCCAGCACTAGGCACCATAATCTCCCACTATGTTCCATCCAGACTACTAAGGAGCTCCACCCAAGACCTTTTACAAATCTACAAGCCCAAGTCCAAAATAGGAGCCATTACATACAGCTACCATCCCTCTATTGCTTGGAAAAAACTCCCACAAGAAGTTAGATCACTTTCACATCCTAAAGTATTCAAACTAGCCACTAAAGAGTACTTAAAAAGTCACTGGATTTGTACCTGTTCTCAGCCTCCTTGAATATACCTTTACTAAATAACAGACCTAACTTCCTCTGTCATACCATCATTTATTCTCCTCTATACCAAAACATTTACAAATGAAAAAAGTCAAAACACAAAGCAAAGCTGTTGCAAAGTCACAATGGAGGAAGCAGAAAAAACTCAGTTGTACTTCCGTACCTTGCTCAAATGTACCTTTGTACTTCATATAATAATGAGCCAAAATACACTGAATAAAGAAAGGACAAGACTTTATTCACATCACAGAGTAGAAAGCTGGTAAGCGCTTTCATCCTGAACCATAGAACTTCATCAGACAAATACAAACAGTTAATTACATCTTATATAACATAGTTAATTAATCACATGTACATATTCAAATAATCACATGTACATATTTAAAATATTTAAAATAATCCAAGCTATGCCCTCTTAAAGAAATACCTATAGTAATGTGCACATTCTTGTAAAATCCTAAAACATAAAAAATGTCACTATGTAACATAATACTAACTACCATAAAAATATGTATAAAAATCACTCATATATATATTTTTGTAAACATATATCCCAGTACTTTAAGTAATAAAATATCATAATTACAATAAAATAAAATAATTCATATGACATAAATGCTCCAAATATATTAAAATGTGATAAAAATAAAAATAATAAATCATCTAAAATATACATGCCTATAAATCTCAGGTGGGATTACAGTTTTATATATATATATATATATATATATATATATATATATATATATATATATATGTACAAAATGTAAAACAACTAAATATTATTACTTAAAGTATTGGTATATATATTTACAAAAATATATGAAATTTATAGGAAATAATGTTATAGGAATAGCTATCTCCATAGACAGAGCATGCACCCGAGACATATATTTAAGAACACTGTAAGAGGCCGAGTTCTGAGAGCATCAAGACTCACAGCTAATCAAACTAAGTATGAGGAAGAGATCAAGAACATGAAGGAAAGGTTCATACATAGTGGGTACAATGAAAAAGAGATACAACAGTCATTAGTGGGTCTGTCTGAGGCAAGGGAAGGAACAGGTAAACCATACTTTTCAGATATGGATACCATCATAGATGGAGGAACTGTTAGTCAGAAACCTATGAGAGTACAAGTATCCTACTCGAGTAACATTAGATCTTTACAGGAAGTATATTGAAAAAACTGGAATATACTATGTGCTGATGATGATGTTAAAAGGCTGGTAGGTGAGACCCCGAGATTTGCTTTTAAGAATAAAAAATCTATAAAAAGATTATTATGTGGCCACAACCCATGGAAACAAGAATAGAAAATGCTGTCAGATATGGAACCTTCCCCTGCAATAAATATAATTACTGCACCTTCGTTGACACTGGAAGTAGATTTCTACATTCATATCTAAAGAAGGAGTTTACCTTCTGAATATTAGCTAACTGTGACAGTATGAATATATACTAGGCACACTGCACAGTCTGTCCTGCCCTCTATGTTGGAATGACAATGCGAAGGCTGAGAGACTGGATGAGGGAGCATATATATGACATCACCAGAGGAATAGAGACAAATTCCTTAGTCAGGCATGTGAGGGACCATGATGAGACACACACATTTTTATTTTTAGTAATAGATAAAGTCTGTACCGACAATAGAGGTGGAGATGCTAGGAATAGAGTAGAAACTAGGGAACTAGAATGGATTATAAGGCTACGAGCTAACATTGTTGTAAGCCTGAATGACAAAATTAATATTAAACCCATTCTTCTAAATAGAGATTTAAAGAAATAGTAGGTAGTACCCCTCCCCCCTCGACCTTTTATACTTTTTTATACTTTTATATATTCTTATACTTTTATATTGTATGCATTAAGTTGTATGATGGGATATGCTGTTTCTATTGTCAAGCTGTTTTTAATTTTAAGCTTTTAAAATTTTTCACACTAGGTATAAAACTTTTTATACTAGGTATATGGTTTTAAGGATTAATTGGGTAGTTGATGGCAATGATAAGCTTGGTATAAATGCTGTGTTTTACTCTTCTTTGATTGTCTGATGAAGTGGCTGGTGCCACGAAAGCGCTCACCTCTTTTACTAATAAAGCTGTTATTCTACATAGCTGTGGCTGCTACCTCCTGCTTTGTTTTTTACTGTTAAATAAGTAGAGCTTTTAGGAGGGGAAGTGTTATACTGTATGAAATTGCTAAGATAATGCCAAAAGAAATTTCCTTAATTAGTTGAATAGAAGTTACTCAATTTGTCATTATTATTTTTAAGAAGAGTTAAGTGTAATGCTTCCCACTTAGAATTATAATTTGCATCCACCCAGTCTGATATGATGAGATAATGCTATTATAGCTATATAGGAAACCAATGGAACTTTAATAATTTTTTGTTTATCATATTAATGTGATGTTTATCTGGAAAAAGTGACAGGGCTTGAATTATATATAAAATCTTAGGTAAAAAAATCATCTTTATTAACTGGAGTATATCTTCAAAGGAAATAAACTTGTTCCATTTAGAAATAAGGATATCTAATGTATTTATGATATTATTATAATTGATAGATATTATTTCATCTGTGTAATACAGTAAAGTGATACCTAAATATTCAAATGAAGAGACTTGTTTGTCAGTAATGTGATTCTTATGCATTTGATGGTTTATTTTTATTTGTGAAGACCAGAAATAGATTGGAGTAACTTTATTGTGGATTCTAGTTCTGAAAGACTTGATCTTGAATTAGGAAGAGTTATTAATACATCATCTGCAAACAGCATAATTTTAGGAGATAATGATTAAACATATCTAGGCCAGTAATATTTGAATTTTTTTAAATTAAAATAACAATTTCAATTTTGAATGCAAGTAGAACTGGAGATAATGGACCACCCTGATTAGTACCTTTAGTCAAATTAATGAATTAGAAGTAAAGGGGCCAGTTTTATCATAAGCAGTACTATTTTTTATAAATAAGCAATGTTATTTTTATAAATATTCTTTAAAAGTGAAATAAAACATGTAGCATAATCAAATAATTCTAGAATTCTAAATAAACAAGGCCCAATTCAGAGAATCAAATGATTGTTTTCATTGCCTAGACTAATTAAGAGAGCTTCCTCATCTCTTCTATTCACAAAGTCTAAAGGGTTAATACATGCCTAATATTATCATGAGTTTGCCTTTTGATGAATAAACCTTATTTGATAAAAATGGATTATATGGGTCATGGGTTCTTTTATTGTATCAGTAATAATAGACATGAATATCTTATAATCATTATTTGAATTGAGATAGGTCTATAAGAGGAGCAAAGTTAAGGAATTTTATTTAATTATAAGAGCAATTAATGAATATTTCCTGGAAGGAGGGATCCTTTCTTAAGACTGGACTTCAATTAAAAGTTTATGAAAAAAAGAAATAATAGGAGGAGGAAATAGTTTATAAATTTGTATTATTATTCCAGCCATACCTGGAGCTTTTTAATATTCTATTTATTTTTTTAAGTTTTATCTATAACTACTTTATGAGGAATTTGGTTCTGTAAGTGAGGTTTTAATTCTGGAGGGATTTTTTTAATATTAAAAGAGTCAAAATGTATTACTGATTTCTTAACATCAGAATTAAGATATTGGTTTTGAGAAGTATAATGGAATCTAAAACCATCAAGTATGTCTCCAACATCAGTAGTGTTTTTTCTTATTTTCTTCATGCCTAACTTCTAGAATATTATTAATGCTTGATTGCACTTACACTTTTTGATGAATTATGCATATGTTTGGGTGATGAGTAGGAAGTAATTTTTAATCTTTCTAGAGCCAAATTTGATTTATTAGATAGAATGCTAAAATATTGTTTATTTAATGTTTCTATTTCTTTTAAATTAGATTTATTCTTTTTAATAAATTTAGATTTAGCCACTAAGAGTAGTGATTGAGTGTTTTATAATTCTGAATCCCATTCCTTAATTTTGTTTTTATACTAGATTAAAAACTTGCCATATATATATATATATATATATATATATATATATATATATATATATATATATATATATATATATATATATATATATATATATATATGGGTCTAGAAATACTGAAATCCATAAATTCAGTATTTCAAAATTACATAGCCGAAAACCCAAGCACAACTCACAATTCTGAAAACACACAACTGCGAAATTCAAAATGCCGAAACTACGCTACACATACACTACACACATAAACAAACAAACACAAAACTCCCCCCACAATCAAATAAATGCATCTAAACTATAGATAAGCAGGGGGACAAGCCCCCCTGCACCACCCATGTGGGGGGCTGTGCCCCCCACCCCTTACTTATATATTCTAACTCCGAGATCGCACAAACAGAAACACAAACGAAACACAGTCCTTCACACACACACATCACAGTCACAACACACACTTGCACACACTAAAGCCCCTAACCAACACATTTACATATACAAACTTACCTAAATTCAACCGATACATCCACACACCACTCTGTGCTTCGGGATTTTGAATTTCACGCTTCTGCCAGTTTTGGAACTTTGAGTTTTCGGCTATGTAATTTCGAAATACTGAATTTCAGGATTTTAGTATTTCAAAATTACATAGTGAACCCATATATAGATATATATGTGTATATATATATATATATAGATATATATATACACACACACACACACACACACACACACACACACACACACACACACACACAGTGGATATAAAAAGTGTACATACCCCTATTAAAATGCCAGATTTTTGTGATATAAAAAATGAGACCACAATAAATAATTTCAAAACTTTTACAACCTTTAATATGACCTATAACCTGTACAATTCAATTGCAAAACAAATCTGTTAGGGGAAAAATATAAAAAATAAAAATGTACAATAAGCTGGTTTCATAAGTGTGAACACCCTTAAACTAATACTTTGTTGAAGCACCTTTTGATTTAATTAAAGCATTCAGTCTTCTTGGGTACACACCTGCCATCAATTAAAGTGACTCCAATTAACCCCAAATAAAGTTCAGCTTTCCTAGTAAGATTTTCCTGACATTTACTCAGTTGCCTGCTACAGTAAAAGCCATGATTTGTAGAGAACTTACAAAACATCAAAGGGATCTCATTGTTGAAAGGTATCAGTCAGGAGAAGTGTACAAAACATTTCCACAGCATTGGAGATACCATGGAACACAGTGAAGACAGTCATCAAAAACTGGAGAAAATATGGGACAACAGTGATGTTGCAAAGAACTGGGCATCCCTCCAAATTTGATGAAAAGACAAGATGAAAACTGCTCAGGGAGGCTGCCACAAGACCTACAGCAACACTGAAGGAGCTGCAGGAATTTCTGGTAAGTACTGGTTGTGTACTACATGTGGCAACAATCTCCCTTATTCTCCATATGTCTGGGCTATGGGGTAGGGTTACAAGAAGGAACCCTTTTCTAACACAGAAAAACATCCAGGCCCACCTAAAATTTGCCAAGCAATGCATCAAGTGTCCCAAATACATGTGGGAAAATGTGTTATGGTCTGACGAGTCCAAGGTTGAACTTTTTGGCCACAATTCCAGAAGGTACGTTTGATGCAAAAACAACACTTTACATCACCAAAAGAACACCATCCCCACAATGAAACATGGTGGTGACAGTATCATGCTTTGGGATTGCTTTTCTTGAGCAGGGACTGGGGCTTTATTCAAGGTGGAGGGAATTAGGAATAGTTCCAGATACTAGTCACTTTTGGCCCAAAACCTTCAGGCGTCTGCTAGAAAGCTGAAGATGAAGAGGAATTTCACCTTTCAACACAAAGACCCCAAGCATACATCCAAATCAACAAAAGAATGGCTTCACCAGAAGAAAATTTATGTTTTGGAATGGCCCAGCCAGAGCCCAGACCTAAATCCAATAGAAAATCTGTGGGGTAACCTGAAGAGGGCTGTGCACAAGAGCTACCCTCGCAATCTGACAGATTTGGAGTGCTTTTGCAAGGAAAAGTGGGCAAGTATTGCCAAGTCAAGATGTGCCATGCTGATAGACTCCTACCCAAGAAGACTGAATGCTGTAATTAAATCAAAAGGTGTTTCAACAAAGTATTAGTTTAAGGGTATGACACTTATGCAACCAGCTTATTGTACATTTTTTTATATTTTTCCCCTAACAGATTTTTTTGTTTTTCAATTGAATTGTACAGGTTATAGGTGATATTAAAGGTGGGAAATGTTTTGAAATGATTTATTGTGGTCTCTTTTTTATATATCACAAAAACCTGGCATTTTAGTGTGTACACTTTTTATATCCACAGGGTATACAAAACTTGGCATATATATATATATATATATATATATATATATACATATATATATATATATATATATATAACTTTAATGAATCCCAAGTCATGACTATATTAATACCAGAAGTGTTATTAGTTTTCAGAAATAAATTTAGTTTAGACAACCAGGGTTTGAACTCTTTAAATTTATTTATATATGCAGGTATTCTGGTCAAAAAGGATAATCTTTTAAAATTGGCTTGAAGTTTAGAGCAGGGGCATCATAATCAGATACAGGGCAGGGTATAATGCTAATATGTGATATCTCAGAAATGATGTCTCTGGAAACTAGAATTCTATCTATTCTGGTCTGTGTACCATATTTATAGTCCTGATGAGAAATTATCAGTGAGTTGAAATCTTTTATATTAAATGTATCATTCATGTTAATAGATTCTATCCAATTTTTAAGTGTTTTTGCAGTGGAGGTCAACCTTAGTTTTCTCTTATTACTGGTGTCAGAATTCTCCAATATACAATTAAATCCCCTCCAATAATTAGGTTGCTTTTATAATTATTAAGGATAAAGTCTAAATGCTTCTTGACAAGACTCTGTCCCATACCAGGAAGCCAGCAGAGATTCACTAAAGTCCACATTCTATTGTTAAACTATAAAAGTATAAGAATAAGATAATTGTGATATTCATATTTATAAGTAATTTGTGGGAGATCTATATATTTCTTCCAAAGTATCATGACTCCCCTTCTCTTTGTTTTTAAAAAAAGTTGGAACAAGAATTATCAAGTTGTCCTGGTCCCCTTCAATAACACACATCACACCAAATGACATTTGATGACCTTTATTAAATTTCCATAACATAGCTTTGATCGCCAACTTTATTAATTACAACTATTCATGATATAATTGATTCTAAATACAGCATAACATCCTTGAAATGTTAATCAGGGTAGTGTACCTACTTACCCTGCCCCAGTAGGCAGCGTCCATACCTCTACTCACTTACTTTACTTATAAAGCAGTATCCCATCTCTCTTCAGTGTTAATCAGGGCAGCGTATCTACTCACCCTGCCCAACAAGCAGGGTCCATACCTCTGCTCACTTGCTTTACTTATGAAGTAGCATCCCAACTCACTTCATACACCATCCATTGAATTACCTTCCACCAAATAAGCACCATCCTTACCTCAGCTTGTTTATCTATTCAGCAAGCTTCCTCCAACTACTTATTTCCTTTCCCCAGATCCTTGAAATGAACATCCAGACAGAGGGGGAACAGAAGAGGAAAAGCCTATCCCTCTTCTCCACCTACCCCCACTGATAAATAACCCTACTCCCCACCAACGAAAAGAGGGAGGGTGGGTGGGTAGCAAGTTCATGCTAAAATGTGATTGCTTAACCCACTACACTAGACTAAACCTTTTAAGCCCCTCCCCATCATTATCTCATTTCCTCCTAAATATTTCTGCCTCCGCTTAACCCTTTCATCTCCCCAACCCACTTAACTCCTCCTAATATTAACCTAATCCCCCATGAAGATGTCCTGGGACAACTTAGTTTGTTGCCAAACTTCATTTGTCCTGGTCCCCTTCAATAACACACATCACACCAAATGACATGTGACAACCTTTATTAAATTTCCATAACATAGCTTTGATCACCAACTTTAATTCTTACAACTATTCATTCTAAATATGGCATTCTATCCTTGTGATAACATCCTTGTGATGTTAATCAGAACCCCTGATACCGTAGCAGTGTACATACCCAGTACATCACTTAATACACTTACTTTATTAACGTCCCAGCTCCATCTCCTTCGTCAATAAATCATGGCGGCGTGCCTACTCACCTGCCCAACAAGCCATACATGCACCTCTGCTTTAAACTGACTTTACTTACAACTCACTTAGCCCAGCGTCCCAACTCACTTCTTACACCATCTGGCAAAAAAAAAAACCCTACCGAAAACCATGAAAAAACACACTACAAATTCAGCAAACCAACCATCTACAAACTCATTGCCAAACTTCATTTTCCTGTTTCTTAACTGGCTGGCCTTTCCCTGGAGCTCTTTCTTTAGCTGACCTATATTTCCCTATACACATTACCTAATTAATATAGCCTTATCCTGCAACCAAGCTTCCTTTAACCTTCTAACTCTGCTCCTTTAACCCACCCAGCTTTAAAACAACCCCACCAACCACCTACTACAACTTCTTTGCAAAAACTCCAACAACATTCTTAGGCAGAAACATAGGGCTTTAACTATAAAGCTCCTGTGCTCCTATAAGTGACTCTACTCATCCACTCCCACCTGATAACCATCCCCCAATTGTTTCCTTTGGACCCCCACCTACCTCTCTTTTAATTGCCCCCCTATGCTTGAATGCAAAGCTCTAATGCACAATTGAACACAAAGCTCTAATATATTGTAATAAGGTGATTACTCGGACCCACCTTGTACCCCATTCTGAGTGGCAAACATCTATTTATCCTGTGCGTTCTCTCCTATTTAAGCATTACATTTTTTAAACTGTCCTTTAGCAATTACTTTCAATAACTGTTGCCAATACCTATTTACCTTTTATGCATGTGTACTCTAACCTCAGCACTGCTATTCAGCTCTCTCTGTGTATTGTCACAACTGGTACTCAGCACACCACCATAGCACAAGAAAGAAACAAAGAACAAACAAAATTAAGCTATCTAATACCAAAGAAGAAGGATCACCTATTACCCACCACCTATAAAGCGTAAATTCCAAAAGTGCAAGACAGAAAGAAGATCAAAGAAAAGAAAATCAAATCAAATACATTACATCATCAACATCTTCAACCATCTTCCATCACCAACCGAGGAATATGCGATCCACAAGATGACATATTTGAAAAGACAGCCACATCTAAACTATGCTTCCAGTGACCCTATTAAACCCCTATTAAAAGTTTATGAAGGAAAATATATAAAATTATGTATAATAAACCCTAATAATAAGCTTTCAAACATAATATTAGTTAGGTAAATCAAAAAATTACAAGGTTACAAACTAAGGTTTAATAAGCTTGCAGTAAGTGTGGATATTCAGAATGGTAATATACACACATCCAGAAATTATATTCATTCTCCCCTTAAACCTTCAGGGTTTCTACCTACCCAGCATAATATCTGCACATGACCCCAGTAAATTGGTTGTAATGAAACGTGTCCTTGATATCTACACATTCCTATAACTCCCCAAATTGATGGGGTAGTAATGGCCCTTGCATCTCCATCTTCCCTAATGGGTAAATGGTAATCCACCTCCATCGCCTGTGCAATGTAAATGACCTCACCTGCAGGCTGAAAAAAGCACACAAAACAGCCACTCCAGCCTACCACCAACCAGCGAAAGCCACCAAGAGAAAGCTCCTGCCAACCAAAAAACCACCAAGAAGCCATAATAAACAAATTTCCACACTGAGGTAAATATTCCTTGCTCATAATTTGGGCAAAGGCCTTGCTCTATCAAAAAGGTTGGCAAAACTATATAGAAATTATAACTTTAAATGTTGCTCCTACAACCTAATTTTTTGATAGAATTTGTATTTAAATGAAGAAATCATTTTCTCATTAATCTGTCAACTAAAAACTCAAAGCCCAGTTAGAAATTTTCAGGAACCAACCCTCAATGGCAATCATTAGCCAATGAAGGAAAAACTAGAAGGATTAGAAATGCAACCAAATAGTAGGTAGAAAGAATGAAAAAAGTGCATGCGCCATGCAGCTAAAAGGTAAATGAAAACAGTTCAAGAACTCAACCAAAAGAGAAAGCCTAACCTGCACCGCTAAAGAGCTAAGAAGCAGGAACAAGCAGACAAAATCACCACCACCACCACCACTTAAACAACTTTTGGGATCTTTCTCACAAAATCAGTCTAGCTTCTTCTAGTTTTTTTTTTTTTCTCAGCCCTTTTTTCTCCTTCCTCAGTTTTCTCCCCTAAATGAACATACCTGTACTGAAAAAATCCACTACATACAATACCCAAAAAATAATCACTACCCTCTGAGGTCATCACTAATAAAACCATGAAATTATGATTCAGTGCTGGCATGACTTGTGGTACTTTTAGCACCTCTATTGCTTCGATACTCAGGTGGCAATTTTTAGCATACAGGTTGCCAGCTGCTCAGTTACCCTTTATGCAAGCAGGTTGCCAGCTGTGCAGAGCCAATCGTTTTTTGCCCAGCAGCTCAGCCCCTCTGCTCATGTGCGAAAACATTTTGCAGCAACATTTCCCTAAAAACTTTTCCAACATTTGCACAATCAAACATTACTGTAACAGAAAGCCATCGCATCTGCATTCCAATAAGAGGTTACTCAAAATCACTGCTTAACTTCCTGAATAGAGAAGACTCTAGCATCTCAAAGAAGTTCAGATCACTGAGCAAAGCCTGATGCAAGTCTCTATGCAGTTTCAAAAAGTGCCTTCTTCAAAGTTAAGAAAAGGGCCTCAGTCATAACAAAGTCATATTGCAACACCAAGTAATACAGCACATTTTTTCACAACATACACATCAGTAATAAGGATTGTATAGTTATCCAAATCTCAGCGGATAGCTAAAATCTCCTCAGTCTCAAAAAAAAGTGAGAAGACCCAAAAAAGGATCACAGTTGATTATTGCTCGATATTGCGGGAGCAGCTAGTTTTTCAACCAAGCCATAGAACCATATTTAAACACACAGTGATCGCCGTTTTATACTGCCAAAATGCCACCCAAAGCTGCATTGTACTTGTGCGCAAAACCTCCTCAAGACTATCATCAATCAAGAAATACCTGGCACAAAATTACAGAGAAAAAACATATGGTCTAGGTACACTAATCTGACAGAAAAAACAATGGTATTTAAATCAGTCCAACTGTTAGACTTAACACACCCTTTTTCCGTTAAATACTCCATTCAATGAAAATCTGTTTAAAGAAAAATTCTCTATGTTGCTGAACCAAATGTTAGACACCATGGCCTCACTCCAGAAAATCTGATTGACCAGCATTGCCTTGCTCTTCTTAAACCACACTCCAACCAGCCCCCAAGCACCGCACAAGTATGGCACAATGCCAGAAGACCAACGACCCCAAGCCTCTCAACCTTCCAGTGAGCAAGAGATCTGCTGCCAACATCCACCCACTCATCACTGAGCATGAAAAACCGCCAGCACCCAGACAGAAAACAGCATGAACACCGCAAAGAGGTACCACATCCACACCCCAACCCCACAGTGACAGGGGTCAAGGAATGGACAAAAGGAAAATCCAGCACACGTTCACATCATATCTCCAAGCCCGCGAAATCTCTGTAAGGTCGAGCTGAAAAGCACCACAACGGCTCGTCCCCACATGTAATGGAAAAGCAAGAGCACTGTCAGAAAAGTGGGGCAAACACCTATACTGCCCCTAGCCTCCACATAGTTGACATAAACTTCCTCGGAGCGCTTTATGTATTTGTTTTTTTATAAAAGCTATTGGAACAATCTCCATCCCTCACCATCACAGCCCCTCACTCAAATCACCCCACCAAACCACCAAAACCAAACGGACGTGCACTATATATGGGCCAGGAAACATGCTCCATGTGCAAAAAAAAAAAAACTAGTCCTATACTTAAAAGGCATCAACCTCAACCTGCATACATATAACCATACCCTATACACCAGCTACTCACCTCCTTATCCCCACCACCAAACCAAGTCCTACCTGACCAAGAAACACACCGGTCGTCAGGACATGAACATGCATGTAGCAAGTTCACGCCAAAATGTGATTGCTTAACCCACTACACTAGACTAAACCTGTTAAGCCCCTCCCCATCATTATCTCATTTCCTCCCAACTATCTCTGCCTCCACTTAACCCTTTCATCTTCCCACCCACTTAACTCCTCCTAATATTAACCTAATCCCCCATGAAGATGTCTGGGACAACTTAGTTTGCTGCCAAACTTCATTTACAAGGGTTCCAAATGTCTTTTTTCATCTGTTTAATATGCATTTCTTGTAGGAAAACCACTTAAGCCTTATTAATATTTAGATAATTTATCAGATTTGATCTTTTCCTTGGATTATATAAACCTCTAATATATAAAGATAATAATGCTAAATCTATCTCTATGACAAAATGATTACTTTTTCCCCAGTTTCTTCCTACCCTTAAACAGGAAAGAAAGAAAGAATGAAAGAAAAAGCAATGAAATGTGATATGTTACTGAATGCCACTAATAATTTTGGAGCATAAAGATTAATAATTCTGGCCCCCCCAATAAAATAAAAAATAAAAAGATTGTTATGTTGTAAGTAATGCATATTAACTCCTAGACCAATAGATAAAAAACACTAAAACACTTCTTTGCATGTATTTTGTTATGCATGAAAGCACTAACGGCATTAAATTCATCCTTAAGAGATTGATTTTTAAACAGATAAAAAAACACTATCAGACTATGCAACATTAACCAGACTTTCACCTAAAGTGATAATATGAAAAAAGTATCTGCTAGAGCTGTGGAGCATTTATTTTATATAATAGAGACAATGTTACATTTTGGTAAAAGTATATATGAAAAAAATTAATATCCAATAACATGAATGTTGAAATAAAGAGATGTACAATAAAGTATTATATAAAAATAGAGAGCAGAATCTTTTCACTCTTTTACTTCTTTCCTCCCCCTGAACAAAAACATATACCATGTAACCATAGTAAACCTAGCTAATACTATGCCTGAAATATGTTGGTTAATTATCAGAAATGCTATATAAGTATATGTATAATCTGTTTATTTTGGTGGGAGGTCAGTACAACTCAATTCCTATCTGTGTTGAGTTAAACACATTCACTACTAGTATTAATTGTAGAACTTGTTGCTTCCAGCTCGGCTTCATTAATATATATATATATATATATATATATATATATATATATATATATATCTGTATATCTTTTTAAAGAAAATTGTTTTTACGTCGGCTTCTCATTACTTCTCATTACTATGGAAATATTTCCTTGTTACTGCTAAATCAACTTATAACTTCATTGATAGCTAATACTATCTAAATCTCCTTGTTAGTGTTAGACCAACTTATAATTTCATCAACATCTAATACAGTTCCTTTAGTGTATTATACTAATTATTGGTGATAATTTGCATATTTAGTGTTATATAGCCAGAAAAGAACAAATCTTGTGCCACCTTTGTTTATTTACTGTAGGGAAAATGTGATTATGATAGCCTAGAGGTAATTATTGTATAGAATCCAGAATTACCACCAGAGATAATAGTATCATTTCATTCAGGTTAATCTCACTTCCGTTTAATTATGTCAGTATTTAACTAACTATTCCGGCATTATTGTGTTAAATAGAAAGAATTTTGCTTATGTCAGCATTAAAGGAGATAGCTGAGAATGTGAAGGAAAGAATGACTGATGTAAAAACTAAACAATAAACTGAGTAATGCAAAAACAATAGATTATAATAATTATATTGTCTGATTATCATTAAATAGGAACAGTGTTTAAGTATATATTCATTAACTTAAATACAGATGAGAACATTTATGATTAATTGATAATTAAATTTCACTATCAGAAATAAGAAATCCCTACAACCAGTTATATAGCTGTAAAGTTAAAGGAAAAATGTAATCAGTTAATATATATATATATATATAAATAAGACAAATAACCAATTCATACCCCTTTTTCCTCCCTCTCCCCATCTCTCCTTTCCCATTCTAAAAGAAAAATAAAATCAATAAAAGCCAATGATAAAACAATAGCTGAACACACTCAAATTAATATTTATAGTGAAATGAATTAATTCAGGGTTAGTTGAAACTACTAAGTTTAAGCAAGCCAGTCATTCAGCATTATAAAAACAAAATTTTAGGATGAGCCGTAGAGTGGAAATAATGCAACAGAAGTGTGAATGGATTATTATGGAATATGTGAATTCAGTAAAAAGCTTCACAAAACCTTCAACAATTAAACAACCATGGCCATTCAAAGCAGGCTTGAGAAGTGTGTCTTGTGATGGGTGTAAGATGTAAATTGAAACAGTAATATGAAAAACAAGCATTTAGTCTGGTTAAATGGAGCCAAATCAAAAATAGTCTCTTAAGATGTACAAATGGGCATGTCTGTCAGAAAAACAATCCCTGCTATAGTCATAATCATAAAAAACAATGTGGTAGAGCTACATCATATCTAGTCTTTATTATAAATAGAACCATAAAAACCCTATTTAAGAGTATAAAACATTTGAAAATATACATATTAAAATCGGGAGTATATTAGGTTTACTATCAATTTTCCAAGTGGAGATGCCCTGCAGATGGACAATTTGAAACTGGGATGTTTGAATCTCCATCTTGATGAACATTTCCATGTTCAAAAGTTTATATCAGTGAGTGCACTGTGCATTCACTGATGTAAACTCAGTGTACTATCCTGAGATTGCGGTACAATGTGGTGTGTAAACTCATCCATTTGCTCACTTTGGTGCAATCTTGGAGTTGGAATATATAGTTAGCAGGGGGTGTGGGAATACAGGGGGGATTGCCCCCCTGCAAAAATGTGATGTGAAGTATAGGAGTTTAATTTACATGAGCTACTATATGGACATCACGTAATCCTTTTGGATACATTGTCAAATCTGCTGAATTTGATCAGCTGATTCAACATTGTGCCTTAGCAGTGATGTTGTTTTTGATTGTTGTGAGTCGGTCTTGTGAACGGTATTTATTTTGCCATTCGGAAAAATGATAGTAAACCGTACATTATATAGATTTCTATTGTATAAAATAGAGACCTCAAGAAATTAAAAATAGACTGTAGCACCTACAAATCTATATATAATATAGGTAGTGAGATATTCAAGTAAATAGGGGATATAATCCATCTGTATAATCTATAAACATTCATTGTTAAACTATAAAAGAAGATATGTGAAGAGAGGTTACCTGTGTGAAGGAAATAACATATGGGTAACATAAAGATTAATCTTGACTTCAGGAGAGGTATAGAAGAACAAATTCCCAAAAAGGTATGTTTAAGTGATATACATCTAGACATTTTCATGATTTTAACTGTTTTCCTTATTAGATGTTAAAAATCTGTTAGATATTATCAAGGACAAAAAAGATAGTTATTCTTTAAAAATAGAAGGAAGTGTTCAAAAGTAACTGTTATTTTCTGACTGATGTTTCTCTAATTTTGTTAGCACCGGTAGAACTGGAATCATTTTTTTGTTTTTTCTTCTTCATATCAGGCCATGTCATTTTATCCAAGGTTCTTTTTGGAGAAGGGGATGACCAATCCATGTCTTTAATCATAAAATAAATTATTATTTTGACAAATATAGAAGCTTCCTCTAGATTGTTAAATAATTTTACTTCATTTGACAGATGAGTTTTTACTTTTGCTGGAAAATTATCTGTGATTTAAAAACATTCTAAGAGTTTTCACAAGTGACCAGCAACTTTTCCTCAAATCCAAGTGTTTTAGTTCAGTAGTCTTTATCAAATCTGATTGAATTCTGGTTGTATTTCAAAGGGGGCTTTCCTCCGAGCAGTTTTGAGTACTAGTTCTTTTTCAATGTATGATAAAAAATGTATAACTATAGATCTCAGTGGAACGTAAGGTGATGTAGGTATAGATTTACCTATGGCTGTGTAGGCTCTTTCAATATCATAAGAATGCCCCTCCTGTAGATTTATTATTGTCATGAATGAAATTAAATCCTCACCTTAATTTTTTTCTGTAACACCCAAAATCTTTATGTTCCATCTCCTTTCTCTATTTTCTAAGTTGTCTATTTTGTTTAGAAGCCATGTATTTTGTTTTAGTAAAAATCCATTTGAGATTCTTCTTCTTTTAGCCTTACATCTATGTCATTCAGGGCATTCTCCGTGTCAGATATTTTTGTTTGTTGTTGTTGTTGAAATAGTTCTTTAAAAACATAATTTTGTTTAAGACAGTTCTCTCAGAAATGTTCTATATTCATCTGGAAGCCAATCATTTTCAAGGCTAATTCTTGCTGAGTAGAAGTCACTAGTTGTATATCTTTATTCAGAGCAATATCAAGTATTAGAATGCTTAGAACTGTTCACCTTCATTCAGTAGTTTAGTTTCTGAGTAAATATGGCAAGAATTTTTTATATAATTCCACGAGAATTGAGTGATCAAAACAATTCTCAGTAAGACTGTAGTATTTTTAAATAATTTTTATTTTTATTTATTTTATTTTACATTTGCTGACCAGGATAGTCCAACTGGATACATGTCCATTTTCAGTGGAGGCCCAGGGAGAAAAGCTCCAAGGTACAAACAGATAAGAAATTAGATAATCCATGTTAAATACAGTTACAGACTCTTTCAGAATAAGCAATTTATATATGTTTACATTAGATAATACATGTTAAACACAGTTACAGACTCTTTCAGATAAGCAATTTATACAATATCACATGAATTAAGATTTAATAAGAAAAAGACCTAGAAATTGCAATTCAGTTGAGTAGCAAATGAAAATATTAGCATACAGTAATATGGAGAGCTCTAGTTTGGTTTGGAACAAGGACATAGCCAGTGTGATGCAAAATGCTGTTTTAGCCTTTTCTTGAATTGATTTAGGGTGAATTCTATAGTAATGTCAGCAGGAAGTATGTTCCAAATTTTACCAACAGCTGAATTGTTGGTTTTGACAGTTTGGACTAGAAGTGTTTTGAGGTTGCTATAGGGGTAAATAATACTTTGAGTGCAGGCGTATTTTCAGGTTGGTTAAGTACTTTATATGCCACTATTAGCTGGTTGTACTGAATTAGGCAAGGCAGTTCTAACCACCCAAGATATTTTAGGCTGTTACAGTGGTATGTCCTGTAAGGTATACCGGTGGCAAATCTGGCAATGTGATTATAGCAGCTAGATAGTTTAATAAGTTTAGTTTTGCTTAAGTTGGTGAGTAAAGGGGAAGCATAGAGAAGAGTTGATAGTAAAAGTAAAATAATTATTTTTCTGTATTTTAAGTCTTATTCTGCAGAGCTCTAAAAAGTTACTGTCTTCATTAAAACATCTTAGCTCTCTCACTGGAAATATTGTGCTTGATATGCAGATGCAGTTTGTTGTAAAATTGGGCAAAGTTTTGGGTAAAAAGCTTTCATGCCAGCAAGTATGCTGATATTGCAATGGAGGTTTTCATCTTTGGAGCAGGTATTAGTTGATGTGTTTGATCTGTGAATGTGAACTAGATACAAAAGTAAGAGGTCTTTCATACCATGAAATACCAGTCAAAGAGTGCCTTTCAGTAGCCTTTAAGAGACTGAGTAGTGGTGTAGAGATTTACACTGTTGGTGAAGCTTTAGTGGCTTAAACTAGGGATTTTTCTAGTTAACAGCCTTTGGGGTCTTTCAAATTGTAGAAGGTACTTAGAGAGGTACATCGAAAAGGGCTTTGCATTCAGTAAAGGGTCTGATTAGGGAGGAGTAAAGGGAAATAAGGACTTCACTTTACCTAGAACAGATGCCATGACAGATAAACTGTGTGAAGGTAGAAGAACTTTCTGACCACAACTGAGATAATGTCGTCAATTTAGGCTTCAGGTCTCTAATAATAGTGTCTGTTTCAAGAGGAATGCCAGTGATATCATAAGAGGTAGGGATACAGGTCTTACAAAGGCAACTGTATTATATTTATTGGCATGTAGAGTGAGCCCTAGATTAGTGAACCAAATGTAGTTCTGATCTAGAACTTGTTGGAGAATTTGGGTATTATGCAGTGAGTTGACTACACCACTCAAGTTGCAGCCATCTGCAGACTTCATTATCTATAGACTTTGAATGCTCAGTTTTAACCCTGAGAAGCAAATGCCAAACAGGGTGAGACCCAAGACTGAACCCTATGGGACATCACTAGTATTGTTACTATTGCTAGATGATATACCTTGACCTTAAACTACATGAGGTTTGCAATCCAACTAGATATCCAGTGGATAACATTGAGATTAAAGGAATTTTGTTATGATGGCCACATGGGAAATTGTGCCAAAGGCTTTTAGTAAGGTCAATGTATGCAGTTTGGACAGTCTAGCCTTTGTCTAAAATTTCTATGACCCTGACAAAAAATAAACAACCTGAGTAGGATGACATCCTTTTTAAAGAAATCTATATTGATTTTGGCCAAGTATCTTAAGGTCACCAATGCCATTGTTTATTGGTTCATTAATAATCTGTTCCATAGTGTTACAGTTAATGCTAGTGAGACTGATAACCTTTTAGCCACCAGGGTTTGTTGTGGGGCCAGTATTTTGAAATAGGACAGTCATGGCTGTTTTTCAAGTCTTATAACCTGTGGAATGAATAAATATAGATTTATGAGAAGTTGTCAACCTTGAGTAATATTGTGGCCCAAGGAGCTACATTTTTCAGTTTTGCAAAGGGCAAAAGCTATTTAACCAAAGGGGATAGCAGGTTGTACAATCAAATGGTGGGGATTGTGGGTGAGCTGAGGTGTGTGATAGGCATGAAGTTGGAAATGGATTTATCACAAGAATATTACCTATAGTTCCTGTGTTGAAGTGGAATATACCACTGGAGGTATGTTGGGAGTACAACTGGGTGTTACTTCTGAGTTTTCTAATGCAGATGAAGAAAGCCTTGTTGTTCCCCTTAGTACTGGATGCAACTGTAATTTAATAACTGGATTTATACACATTAACTATACATTTATAGGTCTTACCTGATACTTTTATAGTGAGGGAGGTGGATTTTTTTTTAGTCGTAGGCTTAATCATTTTCCAATTAGTGATGAAGTAAGGTATTTCCAGCTTTGCCAGGAGACGTAGGGCATTGGATGTGTAACATATGCCAGCACAGCTAACTGAAGTTTTATAAAGAGTTATATGCCATTTGTATATCAAACTGATTTGTACAAGTGCTTATGTTGAAAATGTATTTGTAAAGCTGCTTGTGTTAAAAATTTACCAACAGCGAGTCCTGCTGGACAGAAAAGAAATCCACCTGTATGTCAGACGTTATTGTAACTGTTAAAATGAATATATTGTAACAGAGGATACTGGAAGGGAAGTGGTTAATCTCAGTCCAGCTAACTTTGAAAAATAGTTTGAAATTAAATTACCTGATTTAGGCCATAAAGACTGTATCTTAATTCAACACTGAAATTATGTTTTAATACTAGATGAGAAAGAAGTCTCTGAGCAGTCTATTTTTAAAACCTGACAATGAGGGCTCCCTCACCTACTTCATCTTACCTTGCTTTGGTAAGTAACCAGGAAATAAGTATTTTATTTTATTAGTCAGGAAAACATAGTGAGATTAGTTAAGTACTGTTTTTCTGTATGTGTGTAAATCTAGCCATCTATGTTATTTTTAATATTTTCTGTGAAACGGTGGTGTTTATTGTAAATAGATATTTTGTATTTTCATGTTCTTTTATTATGTATTATTAAGTATATTTAAACTTTTCATTGTGGCTGGTCTTTTAGAGAATATTATAACCCTTGAGAGTACTTATATTTATTTTGGACACCATGGCAGCTCCTGAAAACCTTGCTGCATTGGTCAAACACTGTCATTTGTATGAATACTTATTTTACTCAGTATAATTGGGTTCTCTTGTAAGAGTCTTAGAGTAGTTGGCTTGTGGCATTATAACTATGTTATAGCCTGGGCAAAATCTGTGCTAGCCTTTTGTGTGTGTGTGTGTGTGTGTATGTGTGTGTGTGTGTGTGTGTGTGTGTGTGTGTGTGTGTGTGTGTGTGTGTGTGTGTGTGTGTGTGTGTGTGTGTGTGTGTGTGTGTGTGTGTGTGTGTCTGTGTGTCTGTGTGTGTGTGTGTCTGTGTGTGTGTGTCTGTGTGTCAGCTACTTGGTGCAGGGACACAGAGCACTGCTTTCACACAGAGGGTAGTGAAGGACTTGGCCTGGAACACTCGGCTGAGGACTGAACTCTACAGCTATGTCAGTGGGGAGTCATGTTTGGGGGCCTGGAGAGACAGGAAACCCAGCCCCAGGACTGACTGTGCTCTCTGTGCTCTTAAAGGAAATTTTACTTGGTGTAGAGAGCTGCATCTGAAAATACCATGTGTATCTATTTTTGTTTCAACTGAATATCTCTCTCTAGTGTCAATGGTGAGGATTAAGGCTCCTTGATTATTGGCCCAGAGCAGGGGTGTCACACCATTAACTTAATTTATATGTACATTCTGTTGTAGCATAGTGATTTATTTTTAAATGCATTCATTTTTATGATGGATGAGAATGGCTTGTTCTGTACATCATTTCCACAAAGGAGTAGAACGCTGAAGAGAATGCCAGCATAATGTTAGCATTATGAATGGGTTTGTTGAGCAGAATATGCCAGTTGTGCTTGAACAGGATATCAGTAAGTAGCAATAAGTCTGCTTCAGAATAATTCAAAAATACCTTTTTGTGTGGGGAAACTTGTGTTGAAGATGAAAATAACAGTTACATGATCAGATATCACCATGGAGGTGGACACAAGTGGGGTCCAGTTTGTAAGGACAGTATCAAGAAAGCTAACACCCCTTGTTGGGGGGGGGGGTGAACTAGCAAGTCAGTCTTCACAAAGTCAAGGCAGTGACCAAAAGGCTTATAATCTTAAGAATGCCCTCATGGAAGTATCTGTCAGAAAGTTTTATAGAAAAATGGAAGAAATTAAACTGACAAATCTGGCTACAATATGTCAACTTGTTGTTAGATGATTCCAAAATTGAAACAGCCATACTAATGCATCTGTTAAATCTTTAAACGCTGGGTTAAAATGTAAGACCACTCTCATAAACTTCAATAGAAACTTAGATTCATTCAGAATAAAATTATTAAAGAAAATGGTATGGAAAAAACTCATAAATAATCAAAACTTTTGAGTGTAACAGACAGAACTATAAAAATATTCAGTTTATGGCCCTGATTAGAAAAAGACTGACAATGTTGCAGAAAACAGGTGACAATTGCCTAATAACCTAGTCAGCAGCAGCAGCAGAAAATAATTTACTTGCCCTTAATCATAACAAAAGTGCCAGCAGAAGATTGCCGAGGTTCCTGGAAAAGAATGGAACAATGCCAGTACCACCCCAGCCAAATGATGAATCAATTACAATGAAATTTTTGGTTTGGTAAAACCAGCCAATAGAACTATTTCAAAACCAAGGTGGTGATCCAGAAATGTGTGTGGGAGTGGTGACACAGGTGCCAAAGGATCAATGCCAAGAAAGAACTTTCATTCAAAACATGAGAGACAACTGGAGATAAAACAAAGTATTATAACAGCACAAAAGTATATAAAACTAATAAACTGTCTAATTATACGTTAAATGAAACAAAAATTAGAGTGTTGTACAATGACTGGCCTTTTGTAACAGCTGTGAGACAGAAGTGGTTGAAAGTTTGAACGGCTTAAGAGATTCTGTTTGGAAATTTAATCTGAGATGTCTGTTCACTAAAGAGAGGATCACAGTTAGTGAACTGTATTAACCTGCCCTTGCAGAGAGAATTGGAAGCTTTCCTCAGTTGTCACTGAAAGAGATATTGGAATCTTCCTAAAAGCTAAGTTATTCAGTATTTATTATAACTTGACGTTAGCAGAGAGTAAAGTCTTAAAGCTGTTAAAGAGGAGTTATGAGATTCTCATCACTAAACTGGACAAAGGAAGAGCAATTGTGAATTTGAATGCATGGACTTATATAAAAGTTCAATGTTAGAAATGTTATGTTACAATGTGAACTGTTCTAAAGTGCTGTGGTCAGATATCTGTTCTGTAAGGGTAACTGATTCTCTAATAGAGGGGTGCCTTCAGTGATCTCAAATTAAGTGAATTCCTAACAGTGAAATCACCACAAATCAGTAGAATAATCTAAATGAGCCACCACTAAGACCAATAGTAAATTGTGCTGGCACAAAAGCAGAGCCTTTGGCCTTCTTTGTAGATATGTTCAAAAAACTGGTGTAACTATGGGGGAGCTATACAGATGTTTATTTAGACAGCCACAGCTGGTTCATCCAGTTCCTGGTGCCTGGCTCCAATCTGACACCCCACCCCCTCAGCCCTTCAGACGAAGTGTGAAAAAAATCTGCTGCTTTTAACTGCAGCAAGTCAATTGATAAAATCAAGCTAATTTGTACATGTGTAGCAAATGGCTTGCTACCACACAAGAAGCACTTGAACCAGTCAAAATACTTTTGTGTATCAGCATTCAGAAATTAAAAGAATCCAACAAGTGCACTTCCTGATCATTCCCCCTAATGTATTGTGCCTAGAGCTGCTGTTATCCCATTCACCCCATCTGTGCTATGCTTTTGTTTTTTATGACAGGGTGGGAGAAAGAAGTATTTTTTTATTCTGTTTTTAAATAGATTATTATTTTCCCCAAATATTTAATGGATGACATTTTATTTAACGTATTTGTTTATTTTTGATTACTAAGATAGTCAGACTATGCAAGAAAAATTTCTTTTCATTGGAAGCCCAGGAAGGAAATCTTCAAACAATGAGAATAAAAATATTTATAGTAATGTTCAAATACATACAGTTCTAAAGAAAACACTACAGTAAAATAGACAAAACATATAAAAATGGTCCAATATATAGATTATAAAAATGGTCCAATATATAGATATAATGAAAAACTACATTAAGAATAGAAAAGACAGAGTAATGGTCTAATACATAGGATTCTGAGGAACATGATATTAATATAAAGATCTTTGACAGTGGTATTCAGTTTATCCAACATTAAAATAGTGTTACTTGATTTTACAGTTGGAAGAAAAGGATATAGTACAGTGAGGAGAAGTGGTGGATAGAGATGAGAAGGAAAAGTGGGAATTTGGGAAATTGAAAGAAAAAGTGAAACATTTGTTTAGAAATGGGGTGAGATAGTACTGCTGTGCAAGTGGCTTGTGATTTGTACTTAAGGTGTCTTATAGACATGGTAATAGCTTAAAGGTTCCACATTATCCTGGTGCTGTACATGAGCTTAGCCAGGAGTCAGTCAGGTGTTGCAATTTGCAGCACAAAGAAATGACACACAGGCAAAGGTTGGAGCCACACAAACCAAACTTGTAGAGAAACAAAGAATGACTCAAAACAACCACAGCTGAAAATCTAACAGTTTAAAGGAAACACCATTTAAAAACAAGGTAAGCGCTATTGGAACAAAATTCTTTCTTCGGACCATAAAAACACGCTAAACCAAAGAGTTTGAATAGTCAGTACAACCAATCAGACACTAGAGAAAACTTAAATAGCAATGATGTTATCTACCACAGAAAAAGATAATTCAACCAATAAGCTAGTTTAAAAAGCAAGCTTCCAAAGAGTAACACCCATTCAGTGCTTCAGTGGCCGACTCTTAAGAAAAGGCTTTATACTCATTTTATCATTCAAGCCTGGTTCTCAATAAAATTTAAGCTTTAGAATCCACTTCTATTCTTCTTGCTCAGTTACATTTCTAGTATCACCACCCCTGTTATTCAGACTTAATAACTGTAAAAAAAAAAAAAAAATATATATATATATATATATATATATATATATATATATATATACTTGTTTTCCCACCTTTCTAAGCTAGTATAGTCCAGTTTTCATGTTAGTGCTGAATTCAGGGCTGTGTTACAAGTTTCTGTGTTTGCCCATACCTTACTTGGATAGAAAGAAATTTCTCTGTTCACTGTGAGAGAGGTAGCTTTGAGCAGCCTATCTGTCCCTGGAGGAGTGGTTTCAGCCCATATATTAATAGTTTATTGGTCATTTTGGGCTAATTTGTATCTCTTTCATTTCCCTGCTATAAAACCCGCATTTGCAAGGTTTTGCATGCCGGGCAGCATCAGTTAGCTAGGGTATAACTATTCCTGGCTCCACAAAGTCTACTCTTCAATTTTTCCCTTGGATCTAGACAAACTTTCAACTTAAGCACTCAAACCATTCACTTCTCATCCCAGCACTAAAACAGTTCACTATACCAGGCATGTCCAAAGGGCAGTTTTGGGTATACTCTTCAGTCCAACTGGTGAATCTGGGCATTTTGAAGCAATGTTACAATTGCCTCATGTACACAGACAACCCTCTCCTCCTTCCACCAAACAATAATACATGCGAGAGATGCAATTATGCAGCCAAACTGGAGGCTAAGCTCTCTCAACCCAAGATTGGACCAGGCAGTCAAGAGGAGAAGGGAATTACTTGCATCACACCACCAGTCTCATATAGACCTATGAAACCAGCACCGGCAAAAAACACACATAAATACACAAAAACATACTTGGAGGCTCTAAATAAAAATCTGCAAAAAAACAGAGACCTCCAAAGCAGACATCCAAGTGACTTCCACCCCCCCACCAACACAAACCATGAAACACATACTTCACAAAACCAGTGTGCTGCACAATCACAGCCCTTAAGGCAAAATAACATACCCAACACACTAGTAATAGGTGACTGTATAGTCAGGCACACTGATGTCCCACTCACTAGGCTGAACAAGGAGAAGGTTACTGTTAGCTGCCTGTTGGGTGCTAGGATCCACCACATAACATAAGCACTCAGGTCACTCCAGAACAAGTACAAATATGACTCTGTCATTGTCCATGTTGGTGTGAATGACCTGAGCCGTACCTCCCTGGACTACATGAAAAGAGACATGGAGGGGCACTCTGATCACATAGCCCAGGCCGGTATGACCCTGACCCTGAGCAGCATCCTGCCCTCACCAAGAATGATACCACGGTATAGAGAAAAAAAATTATCAGTTTCAACAACTGGCTAAGCCTCTGGTGTCATTCAAATAAGATCCAGTGTCTGTCGGCCTGGGATGACATGCTCGACAAGCCATGCTGCATCACCCTTAGGCTTTCGAATACTGGCCAAGGTTCTTGCCACCCCATAGTGCCTTTTTTAGGCAAGGCTCAAAAAACAAACCCACCACCGTAAATAGCACAAGTAACAAAAAAATGAGGGTAATGCTACTTAATGCCAGAAGTCTAAACCTCAAAATGCACGCACTCGAGGCACTCCTCAGTATGGAGAAAATTGATATATGTGCAGTAACAGAAACCTGGTTTAAGGCTCCAGAGAGCACCCCAGCACTATCAGGCTACAACTCATACCATACATTTCGGCCACAAAACCTTGACTGAAATACAAAAGGTGGGGAGTATCCATATTCATCAAGGATACCCACACCTCCAGGTTAGTGGCACAGCACGATGCTTCAGAGATCATCCATGTGCAACTAACAGGCAAAACTGCTATTCAAATTATAGCTTGCTACAGATCACCCACCATGTCCCAGGACCCCCACTCCACATTCCTGGAAACATTGGGAAACGTAAAGGTCCTACCAAACACCCTGATATTGGGTGATTTCAATTACCCAAACATTAACTGGGAGAACTACTCAAGTACAAACTCCCTTGCCCAACATTTCCTAGAATTTATAAACTCAAACACCCTGGATCAACTGGTCAACAACCCCACCAGAAATGACAACATATTGGACCTGGTCATCACCAACATGGGTGACCGGTGTTCCACACTGGAGGTCAACCCCTCGCTGGTTAGATTTGACCATAAACTAATCACTCTGGATATCCACATTCCACCACCACCCCCAGTCAAAGAAACCACCGTGAAAAACTTTTCAAAAGCAAACTTCAAATTACTTAAGACAGAGGTGGGAAGTTTCAAAGCCCTCATGCTAAAGGATAACGCTGTCCAAGCTGCAAAATCCTTTACTAATGCACTCTACGGGCACCTACAAGAATGCATGGATCATGCTATCCCAAACAAAACCAAGACTCACTCCTCCAAGAAAAGGAAACCAGTCTGGTGGACCCCTGCCATAAACAAGCTATACAATAGAAGGAGGAAACTTGTACAAAAAAGAGTAAAATCCCAAGAAGGAAAGACATCCCTGATCAGTATCAGCAAGAAACTATGTTCCCTCATAAAATCATCCAAGACTAGCTTCGAAAGAAAAATTGCCATGGACTCCAAAGATAACCACAAGGCATTCTTTAGCTATGTCAAGAATCTAAGTGGCAATTCTCAGATCTGCTCAGAGTTAGCGCAGAATGGCACAAAATACACTGAACCGACCGATATAGCCAACATTCTGACAGAAAGGTTCAGTGCAAACTTCACCCACCTCTCACCCCCAAAAGGGCCCATAACTATACCAGAAGAATGTAGTGCCCCTGAAATCACAGACACTCAGGTTAAAACAGCCCTCTCCAAAGCCAAAAACACAGCATCAATGGGACCAGATGGTGTCCCAAGCTGCATCGTACATGAGCTCAAAGATGAAATAACCCTTCACCTAAACACACTGTTTAAACTCAGCCTCTCCACAGGCTATGTGCCCGCAGAGTGGTGCATAGCAACAGTTATTCCACTCCACAAAGGTGGAGCCACAACAGACCCCAGGAACTATTGTCCTGTAAGCCTCACTAGCTTGGTCTGCAAAGCTATGGAGTGCATCATCATGGATCTCATTAACAGAGACACAGGAAACCTCCAAACACTGGACCCTACCCAGTTTGGCTTTGTTAAGGGCAGATCATGCCTCCTAAACCTGGTGGACTTCTTTGACACAGTTGCCAAGGCTATAGGCAAGGGAAAGGTGGTCCACACTGCCTACCTAGGCAAAGGCCTTCAACATCATTCCCCACTCAGGTATTATAGACAAGCTCACCAGCCTGAACATAAATCCCTACATCATGAGATGGGTTGCCAACTGGATCATGGACAGAATCCACATGGTAAGAGTTGTGGGAGCTAGGTCTGACTCTAAACTGGTTACAAGTGGCATTCCCCAGGGCTCAGTCCCAGGACCCCTCCTGTTTGGCATATACTTCTCAGAGGTACAGGCAAGCACAGGAGGACTATAGCTGACCAAGTTCACAGACGACTGCAAACTAGGGGCTATAATTGACTCTCCGGCTGACACAAACATCCTCCAAAAGGGTCTCACTGAGACAGATACCTGGTGTCAAAACCATGGCCTCAAGCTAAATGCCAAAAAGTGCATAGTCACCCCCTTTGGAAAAAACAAAGTACCCACAAGCTACCTCATAGGTGGTAGCCCCCTAAATACGGAAGATGTAATAAGGGATCTCGGGACTCAAGTAGATGGTAACCTCTCCTTTGATGATCACATTGCCAAACTGGTTAGAAAATCCTTCTATGTGGGACACCTAATCACAAAAGGGTTTGCATCCAGATCAAAAGATGTTATTGGGCCCCTCTACACATCACTCATCAGACCCATCATAGAGTACAATGCCCTATTTGGGATGTATCTTACAAGACACCTGCAACAACTGGAAAGACCACAGAAGTACCTCACCAAGAGGATCACTGGCCTCAAGCAGATACCTTATGCAGCTCAATTGAAGAAACTCCAGCTGTACACGGTTGCATACTGCCTACTCAGAGGTGATCTCTGCCTGACGTACAACAGCATGTCCAACCCAGAATTGATGGACATGCTCCACCTAAAGAAAACCATATCCCCTCAAGCCACATGCTCCAGGGATCTAAACCTCACCACAACAATAAATAAGATGTGCTGGAGGGTTAGATTCCTGTCCCAGAGACTTCCCATGCTCTGGAACAAGATTCCAATCTACATTGGGCAGAGCTCCTCGTTAACCCTCTTCAAGAGAAACCTTGACGAGTGGAAGGAAGCAGAAAGTTTACCCCAGGAATCACTTCAATGGCTCTGCTGGACAGAGCTACAGGGAACTAATCTAAGAAGGCAGCGAAAGCCAACACATTCCGGCTAGGCTTATAAATGCCTTTGGGCAGATAGCGTAGTACCTACCTATGAACCTATGAACTTAAATGAATGTTCAGTGCCTCTTGCTCTGGTATGTCTTGCCAAAGCACTGGTATCTCTATCCCTATGAATATCATGAACATGCTCTAAAATCCTGTCCCTAAGAGTATGGTTCAGCTTTCCTATATAGAACGCATTGTAGGCAGTACAGATAGCCATATAAACAAGATCAGAGCTTCCACAGAGTGCAAAATGATCAAAATAAAAGCTTAGACCAGTAGGCTGATGAAAAAAGGAGGTATAGGAAAATATAAATTTGCAAGCTCTACATGTACCACATTTCAAAGTACCACAATGAGTGGATTTCAGAGAACAGTCTTTTTAATATTTCTGTAACAGAGTTGTCTTTTCATGAAAATATTATTTCTAAAACTAAACTTAGGTTCCTAGTCAATAACTTTCTTGACATCAGGAACTGATGAAAGTATAGGCCAGTGTTTCTAAATAATGTCACAGACCCATTATTACTGGAATAAGTAAAACACAGCCTATTCTTAACATGAGCAACTCTATTGTCTCTGTTTTTGTCTACTTCCACTCTCTCAGAGAAAAAAGGTCTAACTATAGTCACACTGCTGTCACATACCTATTTAATACATAAATCAACCTCTGTGGGTATATATCCCTGTCTTATAAAATCCTCACTAAGTCTTAAAAAAGCCAAATTTAAATCAGCATCATCAGTGTGAAGTATCATAGTTCTCAGAAAATACCATGTTGTAGTTTGGGTTTGAAGCCTTTTAATCTGTCAATTTGTTTTAGTGGGAGTGCTAATCTATTCCAAAGTTTGGTGACATTACCGGAATAGAGAGCATCTCCTCTACCATTGCTTTAATCTATGGTCGCCAGAAGAATTTTTTCACTGGAGCATAACTGTCTTCACAGTGGACATTGCAAAGGATTTTTTTAAAGAGGGGCAATTATTAGGACTGTAGATAAAATTATAGGCTTTGAATAGCTGGGTGTAGATTAGATGTTGAGGTAGTTCTAACCATTGTAGTTTTTTCCATTGCAAGACAGTGGTAAATGCTGAGAGAGGTTTGTAGCAAATTTTGCTATTTTGTTGCAAGTGGCCTCTATCTTTGTTTGCTGCTGGTTTGCAAGGTACTAAATATGACTGATGCATAGGACTGTGCAATTATTCGCATGTTTAACTTTTATTTTAGGTTAACTCAAGTCTGTGAGCGTGGCTGTCAATTTGGGACTTTTGTTCATATTAGGGGGGTACAACTTCAGTATTTGAAGATGTGCATAGTTTTGTGTGTTAGTATTTAAGTTAATAGGTTTTAGGGGGTATTGGGGGTGTGTTTGTTTTTTTGTTTGAGGGCTTTCAATAAACCATAACATTTTGTAAGATGTGACATAGGTTCAAATTGATATGACAAGAAACAACTGTATAAAAGTTCAACCTGTCAAACAGTGCATGCATGTAACACAAAAGCTAGAAATACACATTTAACAAAAAAGGTATTATACATAAAAGGTGGGAATAATATTTTTTAATGCAATTACCCTTTTTGTAACGTCTTTAAATGTCAATGGTCTCACAGATAAATACAAAACAGAAAGAGTAGTGAACTATATTAAATAATGTAGAGTGCAAACAATTATGTTACAGGAGACTCACTTAGAACTGAACATGTGAATTTGTTAAAGAAAGGTTTTCAGGATGGTTATTCAGTGGAATACCAGGGACAAAGGAAAAGAGGAGTACTTATATTAACTGCAAGAGGAGCTCCAATAATGATAGAAGAGGACAAACAAGTTAATGATGGCAGATTTGTAGTGCTAAGGGGCTACTGGGAAGGGAGGAGGATTACACTGGCATGTATTTATATTCTACCTAAAACTGTTTTAATGGAGCTTAAGAAAATTCTGGGAGAAATAAACGGTTTTCAGCAAGAAATATTACTTGTAGGTGGGGACTGGAATGTGATTTTCAACAGTGAAGATGTGTGTAGGGGGCACAGGAGGAAAAGTATAACAAAGCAGGGTAGATTTTTGAAGAAATTTATGAAAATATTTGGCATGCAAGATGTGAATTCTGTGGTAGGAGTTTGGAGAAAATTTACATATTATTCCCAAGATAAAAAAACTAGGCTAGGCTAGACAGAATTTACATTTCACAGGAACATGTGCATTTAATTGAGGGTCTTGATATGCACTCAATAACTATTTCAGATCATGTGGCAATAATAACTAAAATAAAAACACAGGGTAATAAAATAAAAATGAAACATTGGTGCTTTCCCACCTATCTGTTGAAAAGAGAGGAATTTAAGGAATGGATAGTGGAGATTATTCAGGAGTTGTTAGAGAGGATAGAAATATAGCTAGGGAGTGGGATAAAATTAAGGTGGAGTTTAAAAAATAGGGTGGAAGTAAAAGAAAGGGAGCTGTGGTTAAGAAGTAACAAGAATTATTTAGAAGGACTGACAAATGTTAAAGTATTGCAGAATAGCGGGAATCTCGCAGAACAAGAAGAGGAGCAACTGCAGAATGCTAAGCAGAAAATAAGGGATTACCTTGATAATATGCACAAGTTTAGAAAGAATGCTGTTAAGCAACTGTTTTTTGATAACAGTAGAACACAAAACTTTTAGCACAACGACTCAGCCAACAGAAAGAAGAAAGGGCTGTTGCCAAGCTTAGGGAGCCAATAACAAGGAAGGTAACAAGAAATCCTGTAGGTATTAGAAATATTTCAGAAATTCTATGAAAGTCTGTACAAAGCAGAGAAATACAGAACTCATGAAGAGATACAAATAGAAATGTTTATGGAAGAATTAAATATGCCAAGGTTAGAGATAGATGAGGCTCAGTTACTAACTGTTAGTACAGGAGGAGATGAGATAAAAATTGTGATCTACAACCGATCTACAGGAAAGTCCCCAGGAATAGATGGTACTCCTGTGGAAGTTTGGAAGCTAGATGGGAAAAAATGATAAAGGTCTGGAAGGTTTTGTTTAACAGTATTTTAAGAGGAGATGAAGTACCAACATCATGGAAGAAAGCAGTGGTAGTTGTAATACCTAAAGAGGGTAATGAACCATCAGAACCAGCTTCGTACAGGCTCATTTCAATACTATACTGTGATTATAAAGTGTTCATGTCTAGAATGGCTAAAAGAATGGAAAAAGTAATGCCAAAATTGCTAGATATGGATCAGTGTGGTTTTGTGAAGGGCAGCAAACATTTGACAACCTTAACACAACACTGATGATCCAGAGGGAAGCAGAATGTAAGAAGATACCATTGCTGTTGATGGGTCTTGATGCAGAGAAAGCACTGGACAGAGTGAGTTGGGAGTTTATGAGCAGGGAAATGGAATCATTTGCACTCCCTGATAAAATTATAAGGTTGATTAGGAGGATATATGAGGGAGCGGAGGCAAAAATTTTAAAGTGGGTGGGGTCCTCTCTGATAATTTCTGTCTGAGCAGAGGAACCAGGCAGGGGTATCCTATTTCCTCTTTGTTATTTGTATTATATTAAGAACCACTGGCAAAGAAATAATAGACTCAGAAATTCAAGGATATAATTGGGGGGTTCCTATCACGTTGTCGAACTTTTAAAAGTTCGAACATCATATGGTCGACATCATATGATTGAACTTTTAAAAGTTTGAATGTTTCAATGGAGATCCCCGTACAGTGCAGCAATGGAAGTTTTCCATTGTCTGCACTATAATGTGATCTCGGAGTTGGTATATTTAAAGAGTGTGGGGTATGCAGGGGGGCTTCCCCCCTGCTTAAGCTTTCAGGTAGTTTTTTTCTGTTTTTTTTTTTTTATTTGATTTTCGAGCTTATAAGAGTTCAAACATATGGTCTCGACCATATGGTGTTTGAGCTTTTAAAAGTTCGATTATCTAATATAGACCCTATAATTGGTATGGTAGTCAAGAAAAGGTGGCTCTATTTGCAGATGATATTATTTTATACCTGATAAAACCAGAAAAGAACATTTCTGTGTTGTGGAGTGTTTTGAGGCAGTTTCACTTTTTTTCGGGATACAAAATTAATGAAGCTAAAACAAAGGCAATAGCTGTAAATCATGTATCCACACATTTATTGGTTCAGCAATATCCATATTTTTGGTGACATATTAAAATAAAGTACTTAGAAGTATGGATTAAAATTGATTCTGGTGTGGCAGCTAAGTCATATGTGGGAAGGGACTAAACAAAAGATAATACAAAAACTGAAAAATTCGAAGCTCTGTTATATGGATATTAACAGCAAAACAGAAGCAGTCAAAATGTTTTAGTCCCTTCCGTTTTATACAAAGGTCAGGCATATTTTTATCAACCAGAGGAGAAGTTGTGAATAGCAATTAACAAAGAGCTGTCAAGTGGGATAAGCTGATTCTTCCAATAGAACAAGGCTATTTGGGATTACCCGATTTAAGCAAGTATTTCAGAGGCACACAGTTAAGGCTCCTATACATAGCACAAGCAGAAACCTATAATTCAAAAGGAAAGGGATGATAATGAAACAGGGGAAGCTCAAGAAGCAAGCAGAATGTATTCTAAGAAGTAAGCAAACATGGAAATGGAGAAAAGAGATTCTACTAATAAGGATGAGTGCAATTAGGGATACGGACAATAGGCAAGAGGGGCTGGAATTTATTGGAGAAAAAATGGCAAAAGATCCAAGGTATTGGGAACAAATAATTGGAGAGCCAAAGGTAACAGAATGGGAAGAGGCCAAGAATTTATTTGGACTGCAGGCTAGAGATTGCCTTCCCTATCAAGGATTGATATCAGAGTATAGGCAAAGAGAAAGAAATATTGGGATCCTAACTGAAATACCAGCACTGGTAGAGTTTTAAGTAGAATCTAGAATGGAAGCTGCTGCTATAAAATGAATAATTAGTAGAGCATGTAAAATAATGTATGATAACTAAAAGAATCAATCAGAGGAGGGTAGAAAGGATTGGGAAGAGACACTGGATAAGCAATTCACAAAGAAACAATGGGGGATATATGTATGTCTCCCAAATATGTAACAAAGATTTAGGATCTTTACTTAGAACTGTTTACATAGAAATTTATATAGTCCAAGTAGACTCCAAAGAATTTTTACTCAGGTAGACAGCAAATATGGAGGTGTGATGGGGAAGAAAGAGGTAATTTGTAACATATTTTCTGGGAGTGTAATGAGTTGGCAGTCTATAAAGATTCCCTGTAGACGATTCTGTCTGAGATACTGGGTGCGGAAATTGGTGTAACTAAGGAAATGACTTTTTGAGCTATGATACAGAATTGGCATTACCAAAATAGTAAGGCCTTGCTGAATCTAATTACGGTGACTTCCAAAAAAGCAATTACTAGAAAATGGAAATCAAAGTCTAAACCAACTTTACTAGAAGTAGTGAATATAGTAACATAGATAAAACAACTGGAACTGGGATCTTTAGAAAAGTGTAGGAAGAAATTAACATAGAAAAATGGGGATTGTGGGAACAATACATGCAGAGGAAAAATTAGATTTAAAAGAAGGCAGGATTTGAATGAGCTAAGTAATGTTTGACTGATAATGACTGGATAGATTATAAGTGATGTATAATGATTGTAACTAAAATTATGTCAATATGGTTTGTTTTCATTTATATAAATGTATGACTATCTATTTCATCCATGATAACTTAATTAACATGTTTCTTGTTAAAAAAAAAAAAGTAAACAAGACTTAATAGAGGAATAGGTTCCCAACTCAATGTATTCCTAGCCCATGGAATAAGTTACTACTACAGGTCAAGCAAAGTTCTACTCTGTCTGCCTTTACAGTTAGTCCTGATGATTGGCCATAAGTTAACACCAGTGTTATCATCTATGGTTCTGCTTGATTTATAAACATGCATTATTAAGAACTCGCAAAGGGTGGTAAAATCTTTTAAGTGTATCTACTTAAAGATTCATACAGCTGGACCTCTTAGGGGCCCAGTGATTGCTTGCCTTGTATAGTCCCTATGTTCCTGTAATGCAGTTTGGTTCTGGTGTATTTCATTCTGTTGTAAGGTTTGATTAGTTTGCGACAAGCTCTGAAGGATAGCCTCCAATGTCAGAAAAGAACTGCTTAGTCATGCCAACAGCCATCATGATGTGCGTCAAATGCCTGAATTCTCCGCCAATGTGATAAGCCTGACACCTTTACATTCTATGTGCTTGCCAGCAGAAACAGAAAATAAACCATTTCATATTTTCATTTATTTTAACATTCAACCTCTTCTGTATTCCTAACTCCTCTTTGTACCTTTCACATAGTCTTTTGGATGCCTATGAGGATTCTGCATCCATCATCCATTCCAGTAGCAAGTTCCAAATATCTACAACCCCTTCTGTAAAGACGTACTTCAGCAGATCCAGGGAGTAGTTGATCTGTGCAATCTGCTTTCATTGCCCCCCTCATCTACTATTCTTGTTTAGAAAAACTCCTGTACATTTCTCTGACTTTCTCTTGTGCAGCAGTATCATAGGTACTTACTAGGCTACTGATCTGTGAGGATCTTAAGAAACATATCCTTACATTTATATTGTAGTTTTTAGCATTTATATTTTGTTCATAGGTAGGTACAAGGCTATTGGCCCAAGGACCTAAGTAAGCCTAGCCAACAAGGTTCTCGGGCTTACGCCACCCAAGAAAGTTATCTTCCTGTGCCCCTGTCAAGCAGAGCCACCAAAGTGATCCCCAGGGTGTATTTCCCATCCACTTATCAAGATTTTCTTGAAGAGTGCTAATGAGGAACTTTGCTTGACATAGATGGGTAGCTTGTTCCAGAGTATGGGAAGTCTCTGGGACTTAATAACCCAGAGATGGGGTGAACAAGGATATGTTGTGACATCTAATTGTTTCCCCATCCATGAGAAGCAGGGGTGCTGAGGTGGGGGTGAATTTATGGTTACTTATCCATTCATCCAAATTATGTTTGAATGGAGTAAGAGAAGTATTTTGCTTTATATACACTTGACTATGGTTAGAAAGAAGTGGTACTCTTTATGATATGAACCTGTGCCTCTAACATTTCCTATTTATTTTGGAAAAGAGACCAGGATCTCATGACCAGGTGTTTTTGATGCCATTGGACTGGTAAATGTGTAATAGATCTGACAGAAGGGGGTCTACTGAAGTTCTATACTCAAGGCACAGGTCAACTCTCAGTAATCTGTATGTTACTGAAAAGAAGGACAGGCTTTGAGATGGTCAGCATAGTTTTTATTCCCTTGATTATTTTAAGTGTTGTGATCATTGCAGTTGTAACAAGTGTTTGGACAGGTACATACTGAAAGGAGTATTATAGTCAATGATTAGCTTAATAAGAGCCATGTGTAGTGGAGCAATTACATCCTTGGATCTGGACACAATACTTCTAGATATAAGCTTTGCAATGAAAAAGGACTTCATTACAACAATGGATACAGGATGATCAAGGGAGAGTTCATTGTTGTTAAAGGTTCCCAGATCCCTAACTAAAGGATTAATTTTCAAGCCCATACTGTATGTTCTGGTCTTTAGTCTGAAGAATTCTAGCACCCAAAGTACCCATTTATATTAAACTTGTCCCTGTCCTATAGACTGTTCTGGTAGCATTCCTCTGGACCACATCCAGCAGATGGATGCTATTTTTTGATGGGGTCATCAGAAATGCACACAGTTCTTAAGAAGTCTAACAAATGTCCTGCAGACCAATCTTCGGAAGACTGTCTCCCCAGGATATAACAAAGGATTTTGTTTTATACTGTCACACACATGCAATATTACTTTTTTAAAAAATAATTTACATGTTTTGTGCAATGAGGTACGCTTGCATTTATTTTTTAACTAACATGGTATCATGGCATATAGTTATATACATGCATGTCCTGAGAATAACTAGGGTTTGAACTCTAAATGTTAAGTTGTCAATCTCGCCTTCATTCTTGCTGGATGGGTTTGGCACTTGCTAAGCTCGAGAGCTAATTTTACCAGCTCGAGGCAACCCTATATCCCATGATGCAATGCGGAGACTACCCAGATCTCGTTTGCCGCTTCGCTAACGAGGTGCCTTTTTTTACCAGCTCCGGGTAAGTTTCTGAATAATAAGACTTTAGTCTCACCCCTTTAATTTTCATAACTATAGTTGTTTTTTGTTAACCTTAACGCTTACTTTAACCCTATTCCCGTTAGTGTTCCCTTTTTTTCGGGTTATTTATCCCCTTTCCCTAGGTTAGGCCTTAGGCCTTCCCCTTCCTAAATTTTTCCTGTCAGGGATTGTTTGTGTCTGACTGTGTTGTATCCCTGTTTAGTTTAGATTTTTGGATTGGGTGTTTTTTGTGTGTGTGTGTTGGTGTTTTGCTTTTGACAACTTGTGTTTCCTTGACACAGCTATGTCGAAGGACACAAAGGTCTCAGGCTTCAAGAAGTGTGACTCGTGCTGTCAGAAGATGTCTCTGACAGACGGTCACACTTCTTGTGTTTACTGCCTGGGACATCTGCACCTGAAGGACTCTTGTGCTATCTGTCATGCCTTCAGCCCAAGAGTCCTGCAGGAGCGCAGAAATAAATTGATATTGAGGGGCTTATTAAAGCCTGAGAGCTCCCCGACTAAGTCAGCGCCGGGGAAGCCCTCGAAACCTATCAAGCCTTCAGCTGAAAGTTCCAAGCCGTCGGCTACTGGTTTATCTTCTCCAGTGTCGTGATCAGCTCTGGCCGGAGCCGATCCTTCCATTATAGCAGTCACAGTATTGGCTCCATCTGGCGCCGATACTGCCCAATCTGGACATTCAGTGTCGGCTCTGGCTGGAGCTGACGTATCCTCGGCTCCTTTGGCTCCATCGATCTCTAAAAAGAGATCTCGATCCCCCTCATTAGAGTCGATACGTTCGGCTCTGAGATCACCCTTGCTCTTGGAGCGGAGCCATCGGAGCCGTTCTTCTCGGTCGTCCAGGCTGTCTGATCATGACCTCGAGAGAGTGGTGAGTAGACTATTAAAGTCTCAGGCATTGGCCCAAATGCTCCATAGCCCGTCTCAACAGACGGTAGCTATTTCACATCCACCAAACATTCCTCCTTCGACTCTCTTACAGAGCTCAGAGTCGGAGCTCCTCGGAACCGTGACCATTGTAGCTTCGGAGCCGATACCACCCCTTTCGGCTCCATCGTCCTCTGCTCCGATTTCCTCCTTGAGGCCTTCATTGGAGGGATCAGGGCATCTGGTCTCTCTCGTCGGCTCCGAGGGGGCGAGTGGCATCGGACCCTTGTCCGATCCCGTTCTCCCTCTCGGGGCTTCGGCGTTGGTGAGCTCAGCCCTGACATCTGCCTTGGAGCCTTCCCTCTCGGTGAGGCCTGGAGTTCCTATCTCTTTGGAGTGGGAACCTTCTGGTCTCTCTGATGGGGGAGCCTTCGAGGTGATGAGGAGTGTGCTAGCCCGGGCTTAGTCAACGGACAGTTCCATCAGCTCCTCCCACTACAGTGCCTGTTGACGTCTCTTCCCACTCTCTTGCTCCCAGACCCAGAGATCCAACACCTCAGGTTTCCCCATTGGGAATATCTTCCGAGGCTTCTCCTGATCCATCAGGTGAACCTCCACATAAGAGGACATGTAAGAGGAAACATCTAGACTCCCCCGAGTCTATTACATCTGATACTGACCTGGATGAGTCGGAGGGATCCCCAAGGTCCTCCTCTGAGGATGTCTCTTTCTCAGACATCCTTGAACTCCTTAAGCAGAGGGGGAACTGGCCCTCCCTTAATCCTTCCGAGGACGAGTCAGTATACCTGGAGGCGTTCGGATCTCGACCCTCCACCTCCTGGGTGTCTCCGCCTTTCGACCCTCTTATGGATGTAGTGGCTCGGAAGGCATGGATGGCTCCGGATTCGGTGGAACCTATTCCTAGGAGGCCTTCTAAATTCATTACGGCCCCACCAGATAGACAATATTTGACAAAGGGTGTCCCAGTTGATGCCATGGTGGTGGCTGCTGCCACCAAGAAGGAACTAGCTGATCCTTCAGTACCTGTCCATCCTCCTAACAAGGATTTTAGGACTATGGACAGGTACAGCAAGCGGATTTTTTCTTCAGCGACTTTTGCCATGAGATCGCTGAACTACTTGTGCCACTTCACTCGCCTTCAAAGAGATGTTCTTAAAGAGTTGGGATAAGTTTTACAGGATCCGTCAGCTGCTGTGTCTCAGGATAAGATTAGCTCACAGCTAGGAATCCTTAACTCCATTGTTAACTCCTCTATGCGGCTCATTTCCTATGCAGCCGATGGAGCGAGTAGGGCCGCAGGCACAGGAGTGGCTTTAAGGCGTCAGTCCTGGATGCGGCTTTGTAATTTTGCAGACCCCTTCAAGGCGTCCTTCACAAACTCCCCTTTTGATGGTTCGACCTTGTTCGGACCTCAAGTGAAAGACACTTTGACTAGATGCGAACAAGATGGCAAGACTCTTTCTGCCGTAGGAGTCCGTTTCTCCACCCCTTCAAGACCTTACCCCAAAGGACAGAAGGGAGGGAAAATGTGGTTCCACAAATCTCAAGGAGTCATGCCTGATGCACGAAGTCAGTTTACCCCCAGAGGCAGAGGGGGTATCAATAATAGACGCCGCCCTAGGGGCAGAGGGGGTCCGCAGAATCAGGGTAGCAGAGAGCCTCTTTCTGACAAACCCTTCCAGCATCCCTGAGATGTTGCCCGATTGTCCACCTTCGGAGGCAGTCGGGGGAAGATTATCGCTGTACCCAATAGCCTGGCTTTCCCTTTCTCAAGACAAATGGGTACAGTCGATTATATCCGAGGGTTACAAAATTCCCTTTATTCAAACCCCAGTTCAGCAAAAGGGAACCCTTCCAGACGTTCCACCCAGTCTAAGGGAACTAGTAGTACTAGAAATATCAAAACTGCTAGCAAAAAGAGCCATCCAGCCAGTCCCAGCGGACCAAATAGGATCCGGAATCTACTCAAGGTTCTTTTTAGTTCCAAAAAAGACAGGGGACTGGAGACCAATATTAGATCTGAGCAAACTAAACAAGTTTGTAAAGAAATCAAGATTCCGGATGGTCACGCTTCAGTCCATTCTACCCTTTCTGGGCAAGGACAATTGGATGTGCTCGATAGATCTTCAGGATGCGTACTATCACATAAAAATTCACAGATGCTCCAGAAGATTTCTCCGCTTTCGGCTGGGGACCAGTCACTTCCAATTCAGGGCCCTGCCCTTTGGACTCACTACAGCCCCCAGAGTGTTCACCAAATGTATGGCAGTGGTAACGGCTCACCTGAGACGTCAAGGATTCCAGGTGTTTCCATATCTAGATGACTGGCTCCTCACTGCCACCACCAGGCATCAACTTCTCCAAGCCAGAGATTACACCATTCACATTTGCAGAGGGCTAGGGATTTCTATAAATTTCGAAAAATCTGCCTTGTCGCCTTGTCAATCTATTACTTTTATAGGCGCAAAATTGGACACCGTACAACTTTCAGCAAAGTTAACAGACCAAAGGATCTTGGACATTCAAAGTCATATCCAGGTGATTCTTCTCAGCAACAAAATTCAGGCCAGATTTGCTCTGAAAGTATTGGGTCTTATGGCGGCCGACATAACACTTCTTCCCTTTGCCCGCTTTTACATGCGTCTTCTACAATGGATGCTATTCGCCCAATGGTCTTTTCAACAACTTCCCATGTGTCACAAGATCACAATAACTCCAACTTGCAAAAGGCATCTGACCTGGTGGATATTGTCCCCTCAAGTCCATCAGGGCAGACTCTTTGTTCCTCCTGCCCCGGTTGCCACAGTTACATCGGACGCCTTCCTGATCGGGTGGGGGGGCATTATCAGGGCAGAATGGTCCAAGGCACTTGGCAACCTTTCGAATACCATCTGCACATAAATGTCCTGAAGATGAGAGCGGTGCTTTTAACATTGCAAGCCCTCAACGACTCTCTTCCCCTGGGAACTATTGCAGTCCAAACGGACAATATGTCCGTAGTGTGGTATATCAACAAACAGGGCGGAACCAAGTCCTATCCACTGTGTCGAGAGGCTCTCAGACTTTGGCAATGGGCAATCTCTTCTCAGCGGTTTCTGATAGTAATGCATATCCCCGGGAAATCCAACATCATAGCGGACAGATTGAGCAGAGCTATTCTCATGCCTCACAAGTGGTCTCTCAAACAATCAGTGACGGAAGAGATTTTTCAGAAGTGGGGCCTTCCTTGCTGCGACCTTTTCACTACACCTCAAAACAGCAAATGCCCAGACTTCTTCTCTCTCTTCCCCCTTCCAGGCCATCCCCCCAGAGACGCCCTAACCCAAGATTGGCCCCGGGGACTTCTTTATGCCTTTCCCCCCTTTCCGCTGATACCTCAACTAATTCAGAAAGAAACCGCCTTGAGAGCCAAGTTGATTCTCATTGCCCCTTATTGGCCTCGACAGATATGGTTTCTATTCCTACATCGTTATCTCTTGGTACAGCCATGGCATCTGGACCCGATTCCAGATCTTCTGACCCACCAGTCGGGGCAGCTGCACCAATCCATACCTTCTCTCAACCTCACTGCTTGGTTGCTCCACTTCCATCCTTAGCCAGGCTTCCTATGATTTCTAATCCCGTCCGGGATATCATAGTAGCTTCCCTAAAATCTTCTACCAGAAAGATTTACACTAGTAAATGGCGACGTTTCTCCTTCTGGGCAAAAGCTAGGAACATAGACCCCTATACTGCTCCGATTCATTCGGTCTTGGACTTCCTAGCTGAGATTTTTCATTCAGGATCCTCTTCCTCCACAGTAAAAGTTCAGCTGGCAGCCATTTTGAATTTTCATATAGGCCTTTTGGACCACAACATTATGTCACATAAACTTTGCAAGGCATTCCTTCGAGGTATCTTTTTACTTAAACCTCCGATTAGAGACCCCCCACCACAGTGGGATCTAAATTTAATTTTAACATCCTTGATTCTTCCCCCTTTCAAACCTGCGGCTGCCTGTTCTTTGAAATTTCTTTCTTGGAAGACACTTTTTCTAGTCGCCATTACTTCTGTCAGGAGAGTATCTGAGCTTCATGCTCTCTGCATTCGTCCTCCCTACTTAATCTTCCACAAAGATAGGGTATCTCTAAGGACTAATCCGTCTTTCTTACCAAAAGTGGCATCGCAGACGAACTTAAATCAATCCATTGATCTTCCAGTGTTTTTCCCGAATTATTCTGATAGAGCGGAACAAAAGTTACATTGTCTTGATGTTCACCGCCAGCTCAGATATTATCTGGACAAAACTAAACTTTTTAGGAAATATGATCAACTGTTTCTATCCTATGCAGAGAACAGGAAAGGCCTTCCAGTTTCCAAGGTGACTTTATCTAGATGGCTGTCTTCTGTGATTACTTACATTTATCAGCTCAGAGGCAAAGAGTTGATTTCTAAGCCAAAAGCCCATTCTACCAGAGCTCTAGCTACATCGACAGCTTTTCAAGCTAGACTTCCAATAGACACTATTTGTGCAGCAGCCACATGGGCCTCTCCTCATACCTTTGTTTCACATTACAAATTAGACTTAGCCTCCAGAGACAGAGCGAATTTTGGTTCCACCGTTCTCAAGAATCTGTTCCATTGAGCCACCCAGGATAGAGGTGCTAGGGATGTGGTCCCATCCAGCAAGAATGAAGGCGAGATTGACAACTTAACATTAAGAAGTTATGTACCTACCATAACGTTCCATGTTAGTTGTCTTCTCTCGCCTTCTTTCTTGCGTCCTGCCCTCCATCCTCCTAGCCTGGTCAGACTGAGAATATTATGCCTCTTCTAATAAGAGGTTTTATTCCTTTTCTAGATATTCATCTTCTAGTGTCACTAGATTAGGTTGATCCTTTCTAGAGGATTATGATGTTTATGATTGTTATTTAGTATTGTTACTTTTTCTTCCTCCTCTACAGTTGGAAGAATATATTACTATTTCCTTAGCTACCAAATGAGATCTGGGTAGTCTCCGCCTTGCATCATGGGATATAGGGTTGCCTCGAGCTGGTAAAATTAGCTCTTGAGCTTAGCAAGTGCCGAGTCAGAGCCGAGGATCAGCTCCGAACCCATCCAGCAAGAAAGAAGGCGAGAGAAGACAACTAACATGGAACGTTATGGTAGGTACATAACTTCTTATTTTAGTTATATATGCTGGAAGTCTGGGGTTAAAGATTAATGGTTTGTACCAATTTTGAAGTTTTAGTATCAATGAATTGTGGTCTGAAAAGGGGGAGGGAGTGATTGAGAAAGTAATGATTTTAGAGTGTAAGTCATAGGCAGCAAATATTTTATCTGTTCTAGTTTGGGTACCAAATCTGTGATCTTGATGGGAAAACAACAAAGATTTATCTTCTTTAAATTTGAAAGTATATACATGATGAAATGATTCTACCCACTTGTTTAAAGTTTTTGATACAGAAGATGTACGCCACGGTCTTTTATTTGTAGTTTCAGAAATATCAAATATACAGTTAAAATCTCCTCCTAATATTAAGTTACCTTTATAATTATTGGAAATGAAATCCAAGTGTTTTTTAACAGTTCCTGATCCAATGCCTGGGAATCAGTATAGCTTGGCTAAGGTCAATATTCTGTTATTATATTTAACTATTACTAATGCCATAAGACCTTCTTTATCTTCATACTTAAAAATGATTTCTAGGTTAATCAGATTTGTTTTCCATAAAATTGTTGCCCCTTTTCTCTTTGTCTTATAAGTGGATTGTGCCAATATCATATATTCCTTAGGATTCCATTTTTAATTGTCATTTGTTTTGAAATGAGTTTCTTGAAGGAAGACAATTTGTGCTTTGTTCAGTTTTAAATATTACAGTAGATGAGCTAAACGAAGTGTTGGGAGACCATCAGTATGTGTACATGTGGTTTAAAACAGCCCTTTTATTATATATATATTTTTTAAAACCAAAAACGTCATTGCCGAGAATCATCTTAGGAGGCTCCTCAGAGCCGTTAAGCATTTTCGTCACTCTGTCTCTGTTATCATAGCAACCTGGGAGCATCTGTTTCTGTTAATGTGTCTGTGTACTGCATACCAGAGGCTCATAATGCACCCAAATCAAAGCTTCACTTCACTGAAACTTCAAGACTAAATTCCCTCTGTTCAGCGAGGAAGCAGCCAGGAAAAGAACAGAGAGCAAACAGATCAAAAAAAAAAAAAAACTCCCAAGATGCCGCCACAACAAGAGACAACACACTCCTTAAGCCTTCCCACCTCTCACCCAGCAGAAGCACAAACAAACCATTCTCTGCGCCAAAATATTCCAAATCACAGCTCCATCCTCCCCCCCTCCCACAGATCCAGGCCAAAACACCAAATGTATCTTCCCAATACACAAGCATCAGCAAACCCCAGTCACAAGCCACAACCCACAGCCTCCCGGAGATGAAAACAGCAACACACAACAGCTGCCAGACACAGTCGCATCCACACACACCTTGTCAGGCTTAATCAAACAGCACTTGAAGCTATGATACCTACCATAATTGATATTAATTATGTTTAGACAGAATAATAATGATGGGCGGCCACGGTGGTGCAGTGGTTAGCATTGCCGCCTCACAGCAAGAGGTTCTCCGGTTCGATCCTCGGCTGGGGTGCCTTCTGTGTGGAGTCTGCATGTCCTCCCTGTGGTCGCGTGGGTTTCCTCCGGTGCTCGTCCTCCCACATCCCAAAGGCATGCTGCAGGTGGATTGGATACTCTAAATTGGCCCTAGGTGTGCGTGTGAGTGTGCCTTCTGTGGAAGGTTGGGCGCCGGGCTGGCAACTCGACACCGTAAAACTCCACTGCCAATCAATGTGCGGACAAGGTGATCCGCTGTGGCGACCCCTAACCGGGAAAAAGCCGAAAGAAGAAGAAGAAGAAGAAGACAGAATAATAATGATATTTGTACTAGCTGCCAGACATGGCTGCATCCATGCACACCATATCAGGATTGATCAAACAGCACTCAAAGCTATGATACTTGCCATAATTGATATTAACTATGTTTAGACAGAATAATAATGGCATTTGTACTAAGAGCTTGCTACTGCTATTTAACTAGGATATACATGACATTTCTAAATTATACTTTAATTGAAGAAGGCATTAGTCTTCATGATGGCATTTTATTTATTATATATGATGTCTGAACTCTGATGACTGGTACCTTGTTGAATTAATTAGTTAATTAATTAATTAATTAATTAATTAATTAATTAATTAATTATATTATTATAAGTAAAATCAATGAAAAATGAACAAGATAAGTATTCATTGAGTTTAAATAGGGGAATATAAACTTCTATGTTTGTATTATATGCTGCCTTTTTGGCTTATATATAATCTAAATAGTAACCCATCTTGACCTAACTTTGTTTGTAAAAAAATATTGGACTATTTGAGAATTCTGAATAAATCATTACTGTTTCTCAGTTGTTTAAGAATCCCTCCTTTTTTAAAATAAAAACAGATGACAAGTGATGTACCATATCAGTTGATACTTTCACAGATGTAGTTGTAAGAGTTATTTTTTTGGGACAGCTATCTTGGAATCAGTTTTTTGTTTCTTCTTTCTAGCATAAGTCCAAGGATTTGTTTATTTTATTCTTTTAAGAGTAGGAGCCATCCATTCCATTTCTTCTGGGGCAGACACTATGTTGTTTTTTGATGAATATAGTAGCTTCTTCTAAGTCATTAAAGGTTTTCATCTCATTGGCAAAAAGTATTTTATCTTGGCTGGAAAGGCCAGCTGTGCTTTAATGTTGTTTTGTTTCAACAGTTTTATTATTGGCCAGAGTTTTTTCCTTTGTTCTAGTATTCTGGAAGAATAATCATTGTCAAACCTTATCAAGCTTTGATTGTATTTTAAGGGTGATTTTCTCCAAGCAGATTTTAATATTAGTTCCTTGTCCAGAAATGAAAGAAATTTTATAACTGTTGATCTAGGTGGAGTATTTGTTGAGTTAGAAGCAGGTTTCGTCAGTGCTCTATGAACCCTTTCAGTCCCAAATGAAAGTCCCTCTTTCAAGTCTAGAAATTCAGGAATCCCAAGAATGAAGTAATGTCTTCTCCTTAAGTGTGTTCAGGCAGACCAAAGATCCTTATGTTGTTTCTCCTTTCCCTGTTTTCTAAGTCATCTATTTTGTTTAGCAGCCATGTATCCTGTTTAAGCAGAAATTCTTTTTGGAATTCTTCCTCTTTGGGTCTCCCTTCAATGTCATTTAGAGATGTCTCTATATTTGTTATTTGTGTATGGTGTTGTTGTATTAGTTCCTTAAGAGTATCAGTCTGTTTTTGAGATTTTAATTTGAGGTTTTTTAACTCATTTTTAAAGCCATCCATCTTCAAAGATAGTTCCCGTAAGGTAGATGTAATCAATTGCAGTTCTTTTTTCAAAGCAGCATCTGGATAAGAATTCCTTGAGTTGTTCACATTCAGTGACTCAATACATCTCCAAGTTACTTGACAGGAAAATTTTTGTAAATCTCCACCAAAATTGAAATTTAGGTAGTTTAGTAGTTTATCTATAGATTTCTGAAGTTTTACACTTGAAAATAAAAAAAAAAATTCTATATTATTATACTAGTTTATAGAGCTCTCAAAATTCAGTGCTGTCAGCCATCTAGTCACCGCCCCTCCTCTATAATTAAAACTGCATGAAAAGAGCAGTTCCGTGCAATTTTTGATGCTCTCTACCTTCAAGTAAACTTTCTCCAAATCGAGAATTTCTGTATATTGTAAATCTGAGATAAGAAATGGGGAACTGTAAAGAAAATCCATCGGGTATTAGCTTTATTTTCAAAACAAAAGTTTATTATTCCCAGTTAAAGATACATTTAAATGTTGCCATCATTAAGAAATACTAATATTTTATTATATGTCAGGAAAGTTTGGTTTTATATATTTTAGTATAGGTCAGATTAGTAAGTCCAGCACAAAGTTTAACAAGAATACAATATTTTAATGTGAGGGTCTTTTATATTATATACTGTATCAATAAGGTATTTGATTTTGACTGAGTTGCATAGCTTATAATATTTAAATCATTCTGTTATACTATTAAAATTGTTGTCAGTCTCCTACATTACATATTGTTAATAAAAGGTAATCTGTGTATACTACAAACTTGAAGTTTACTTTGTCAGTATTAAAAGGGTGCATAAAAATTGTAATGAGGTTTCATGCTAAAATAAAAAGGGCTGGAGGGGGGGGGGCAGCCTTCCCTCATGCTAATCTGGTGTTCATGAAATTGGGAGTTAACATTATTAACAGAATGGGAGGTATGATATAATTATGTTGTTATACCGATGATGGAGTAAGGCTGTTTTATTTTATGTAGGATATTTAAACTGCATTTCCCATCAAAACTAAAATGTCAACTAAAACAAATGCCACATATGAGACTATTTTTTGCTTAGCAATTTGAACATATAATAATATAGTGTGTAATATACTGTTCACAATATTCGTGTTCTTGCCTGGAATAAAATCAAATTGGTTATGGTGATTAATCTGAAATAAATGTGAAACCAGGCAGGTATTTTTTTGTTGTTTGTCTTTTCAGCTTTTCCCGATTAGGGGTCGCCACAGCGGAACTCCGATCCGCTAATGATTGGCAGTAGATTTTTATGGTGCTGAATTGCCAGCCTGACGCTCAACCTTCAGCAAAGGCATGCCCATTCACACATGTCTTTTGGAGGCCACTCGACCGCAGGGAGGACATGGAGACTCCTCACAGAAGGCACTCCAGCCGAGAATTGAACAGGAGAACCTCTTGCTGTGAGGCAACAACGCTAACGCAGTGAAACTAGGCAAGTATTAATTAGATTTATTTAAATTATGCACCCAGAATTTAGCAGTGCTACTGGCAAATTATGATTTTTTTTTCCTTTGACTTTTTTATCATGTTTAATAATTAAAACAATTTTTGCTAGAGAAAAACACTTCGTCAGAATAACACCTTTATACAACAGTGGAGCCATTTTAGCAGAAGCAGAGTTAATAGTCTTTTAAATTATTGATAAAATTCATTAGAAATTGAATCAGATGGCTTTATTTAAAGGCAGCTTTTATATAATGTATTCCATTAAATGTATATACTAAGAAAACTGTTACTTGAAACTTATCCACATAATACTTATTAGCAGTATTTATATTTCATACAGATATGGAACAGTTTTGTACAGACTGAATATTGATTCTAGTTTGCTCTCTAGATATAACTCTTGCAGAGATTTTTCATCTTGATCTGCATTTAGATAAACTGAAGTCCTAACTAAAAGAGATATAAGTTGTTGCTGTGCATATTGTTCATTTAATTTTTTTAATGGCATTTTTGTTGCATTGATTTATCATGATTTGCCATCAAAACATCTTTAATATCAGTAACTGTTTATTCTGCTGTGGTGACTTATGCCTTATTTCCTCTGATGCAAGTGAATTTGGTGCAGGACAGCCACTGCAAGCACTTTAAAAGCATCCCCAGTTACTTGAAAATGACACTGCCTGACAGTGATTTAGTCACAAAAAAATCATGAATTCTGGCTTTAATCTGGTTATGAGAGCAATTTAATATATTTGGATTGATTATAGGAAACACTACTATAACACAAGTAATCTAGAATCTGTAAAACTATGGGCATATGATCAACTAGTATTCTCTGATTAGTGACCATTTCAAAACACTTCTGTAATAATTGATTACAGATGAAAAGAGTATAATCTATGCATTTTGTTTTTAATTTTAGAATCAAATTCTCCAAAGCCATTTGAAAAGGTGTGTTGATAATGTTAAATATAACCAAATAATAAGTTTCAGTACGATAGTATATATATATTTTTTAATTTAATTTCTACTGGCTAAGGTGACTGTATTAATAAGTATTAGGCCTCACATTAGATGAAATATTAAGGCACCTTCTGAAGTTATTTATTTATTTATTCATTCATTCAATGATTGACATTTGATTACAGGGAAAGTCTGACTGGGTAGGAGCCCATTTACGGCTGAGGCCAGGGAGGAAAGCTACAAAGTATTACAAAACATTTTAAGAAGAATTTTATAGTCTTTAAAATAATACAAAAAAAAAAACAAAAACAAATGCAGTTTAAATAATTATACCAAATTAGACATAATATGAAAACATTGATTAACAATGCATACAACTTATATAATAATGATTTAATACTTGTTGAAATTTTGGACAGATTATAGAGAAATTAAAGGTAAGTTAGTAAAATACAAACAGGAATTGCCATAAAAAGTGTGAGAAAAGCAGGTTTATGGTATATTTATAGAGAAAAATGGGTGAGAAATTGATAGCATTAAGGAACTGAGTGAAGAAGGGGAAGTAAGGAGACTTAAAGTATGAATAGATATTTCTTCACATTTAGGGACATAGTTTATCCCAGTGTTTAGCAAATGTAGAGCCAGCTTTTGGCTACAAAGTCTTTCAGAATGGTTTTGAAGGAAAGGAGGGAGGGTATTGACTTGACAGATAGAAATAAGGAGCTTCAGGGCTTAGCAACATGGTGTGAGTACAAATAATGCCCAGCAGATTTGATAGGTTTATGGACAAATGTTTTTTGGTCATTAGATAGTAATGACCAACTAGGAATTTTGTTGAGTAGAATGTTATTTAGTGCTGGAGAAGCAGTTGGATTCTGGACAATTTTATAGATGATAAGAAGCTGTGTATATGTTAGTTGATGGGGCAGTTCTAACCAGTTTAGGATTTATAGTGCTATACAGTGGTGGATTCTGAAAGGGGTATTTGCTGCAAATTTAGTAATTTTGTTATAGCATTATTCAAGTTTTGATTTTTGTGATGCCTGAAGGTTAGTAAGGATGGGATCACCATAAAGAAGTGTTGGGATGAGAAAAGTAATTGCAAATGTAGCTTTAGGTGCATAGCTGAGAAAGTTTTTGGCTCTGTAAACTATCGCTAGTTTTGATGAGTTTTTCCTACATAATTTTGTATGTGAAAGTCAAATTTAAGATTATCATTCACTATCATCCTTAATAATTTGCTAAAATAAGTTACTTCAGTGGTTATATTATCAAGAGAAAGGACTTTAATTTATTTTTTCCCATGAAAGAGGGATTTGGGGAAAAAGTAGTAGTTTGTTTTTTAAGGGTTGACCATAAGTTGTGAGTTACAAAACCCTGTTTCAGTGGCTGTTAAAGCATCTTGTTAATTTTTTGGAGGCGTGCCACATTGTCAGCTGTGCAACTGAGTGTGGAGTCATCTGTGTACTGTATAAAGGAAGTTTGTTATATGGATATGTAGAAGATGTTGGTGAGAATGTTTTAAAGGACGGGACCAAGAATAGAGCCTTGTGGTACACCAGTGGTAAGTGGGAGGTTTGGGGAGAGAGTAGAGTGACAGTTTATTAACTGATATTTATTGGATAGCTAGCTTTTGAACCATAGCAGGGTGGGCTGAGATAGGTCTAATGAAGACATTTGAAGTAGAACTTTGCTGTGACAGACAGTATCAAAGGCTTTAGACAAGACTAGAAATAAAGAGGAGAATAGTTTGCCGTTATTTCTAGCTTTATCAACAGTATCTATATAGGTTAGAAGTGCATTATTAGTATTATAGGAAGGACAGAATCTATGCTGTGTGGCAGATAGGAGTTCTTTCTGCAGGAGATCATTTAGCAATTGGTTTTTAATAAATTTTTAATTATTTTGAACAGGGGGAGAGAAGATTGTTATAAGTCTAAAGTTAGAAATGTCTGTTGAACTTCCTTCTTTGTGCAGAGGGATAATGAGTTACTTTTTCCAGAGATTGAGGGAATGTGGGATTCCTGGACTGACCTATTTGTAAGGATTGAGACAGGGTGGGCAATGCTTTCTGCTGCTATTTTCAGGTATTTGTTTGGAAGATCATATGCTGAAGTAGAGCATAGTTTGAGTTTGTTTAAGAGTAGTTTTACAAATGTGGGCACAGGTTTGAGGTGAAAGTAGATGTGGTGATATGCATCTGCTAGGCATGGCTATGATTAGATGTTGGCAGTCCTTGGTTAGAGATGCTATACCATCCATGAAATACAAGTAGAAATGTATTGCAGTTTCAAATGATGCATTATTGGGAGAGGGGTTAGGGTTGCATTTAAGTATGGGATGCAAGATTTCTTTAATGTTCAAAATCATTTGCTATTATTCTGAAAGTTATTAAAGTACAGTATAGTTTTTGTCTTCATTAATTTGCCTTTTAGTATGATTGCAAAACATTCTGAAGTTTTCAAGGTATTGTGTTGTTTTATATTTTTGCCATTTTTCCTTACTTTTTCTCTATCCTGCATTAGTATTCTAGTCATTTTGCATAGCCAAATTGCATTATTTGTTTTCAGTCTCTTTCTTCTAGGAGATGCAAGGCTTTTTAGGAAAGTTGTAACAAATTCATTTACAATTCATTAAAAAAAAAGAAAGCAGTAGATTAGCTACTAATGTACTAGCTACTTCCCACTTCATTTTATTTTTAGCATAACTGTTGGTACAGAGAATGCATTTCACCCACTAGCTGATGCAACCATCATCAGAACTTGAGAAATATCACATCAGTCCTTATTTATCTACTGTGTGACATTGACCAAATCACTTAACCAATCAGTGCTTTTGAGCAATTGTGAATTTGGGCTAGGCTCTTTGATGGTTCCCTGGACCACAAGGCTAGTAACTACCTATGAATTAATGACATTGAAAAGTGAGGAAGGGCCTGCCAACTACCATTTCTACTCTTTCATCAGATAAAGAATCGTGACTCTCCTGGTCCAAATGTTCCTGTGACTGTCCCCGCAGACCCCAGAGAAATACTGAAATTTCTTATATGAAGCCTAAAGCTGTGCAATATGGCTTTGCATACTATCATGAAATCTTTTTTTTTCCCTTTGCCAATTTGTCTCCCAGCCTCTGGACATCAGAAACTTAAAGTGATACAAAAGGATGGGGATAGCCAGGAGACATTGAGCTGGAGTAGGGTGAGACTTTTTATTCACTAAGGATGGTGTACTGGGACAAGAACAATCCTATCCTAGTCACAGTATCTCTGGAGTAACAAAAAGACCTGTGCCCAGTAATAAGGATATACCTATCTCAAACTGGCCTTAATTGCTCAAACCAAACTGGAAATTGTCTCAGATCTACCTTGGGATTGTTTTTATAAATGAGACTTGTTTGGATGACGGTTTAAGTCCACATCTCTGAAGCCTCTACCCACAAGAGCTCCATGTTATTCACTGCCTAGGCAGGGTCGAAATGGGAATTTGGGGGTGATATAGTCATTTTGTTCTTTGCCTGGTTTGGATTTTGGCTACATTAAATCTGGAGCATATGACTCCTTTGAACATATCATGTAACATCCACCAGGTTAGCTTGGGGATATTCTGCAAAAGTTCATGGACTTCCTCCTTGACCTAATCTACTGCGCTTCATTCATACCTCTCAACCTCTTAGAGGAAGACATCTGGACAAAGCCATAAACAATGGGAGTACAAAGACCCCAAAACAGGGACAATTTTTAAATACTTCTCTTATAGACTTAGAAAGTTGATAGAATATCAGGATGTTAAGTTGTCAATCTCGCCTTCATTCTTGCTTGATGGGTTCGGAGCCGATCCTCGGCTCCGACTCGGCACTTGCTTTAGCTCGAGAACTCCTTTTACCAGCTCGAGGCAGCCCCATATCCCATGATGCAAGGCGGTAAGTACCCAGATCTCGTTTGCGCTTGGGAGGTCTTTTTACCAGCTCCTGGTAAGTTGTTCACATTTGTGATTTTCAAGCCCCTTTTTTAGTCTAAAACTCTTTTATTAATAGTTTAAGTTTATTTTTCTACCCTTTCTGACAGAAATTCCCTGTCTCCTTTAATTTTTTGTTAGTCAATTTTTCCTATCCCATCCCCCTGTTAGGGTGTGTGTGTTGGTTTTATAGAATACCTCTTGGTATTTGTTTAAGTTAATTTTGACTGGTGTGTGTGTGTTGTGATTTCGGCACCATGTCAAAGGAGAGGGTCTCAGGTTTTAAGAAGTGTGACTCGTGCTGTCAGAAGATGTCTCTGACAGACGGTCATACTTCTTGCCTGTATTGTCTGGGCCCTCTTCACCTGCAGGACTCCTGTGCTATTTGTCACTCCTTCAGCCAGAGAGTCCTGCAGGAGAGAAATAAGTTGATTCTTAGGGGCCTTCTTAAGCCGGAGGGCTCTCCGGCTAAGTCGGCTCCACTAAAATCAACAAAACCTGCCAAGGCCCAGGCTTCTGTATCTAAACCTGCGGCCTCGGCTCCGACTCGTGAGTCGAGATCGCTCCGGCTGGAGCCGATTCTGGCTTGACAGCTTCGGCACCGATGGCTATCGGTGCCGAATCTGTATTGTCCCGATGTCGGCTCCGATCGGTTCCGACACCCATGTGGCACAGGCATCGGTGTCGGCTCCGATCGGCTCCGACACCGTTACTTTGGTGGCTGTATCGACTCGGCTGGAGCCGATACATCGAGCTTCCTGTCGGCTCCGAAGTCGGCTCCGACAGGATCTATTATCGGCTCCGATGGCTCATTCCAGGAAGAGGTCGAGGTCTCCTTCCTTGGAGCCGATACTTTCGGCTCCGGCTTCACCTCTTCTATCGGAACGGAGTCATCGGAGCCGATCTTCAAGGTCATCCAGGTTGTCAGATCATGACCTAGAGAGAGTGGTCAGTAGATTACTCAAGTCACAGGTACTGGCCCAAATGTTACACAGTCCGTCTCAGCAGACGACTGTTGGTCCACACCCCATTACAGTTCCTCCTTCAACTCTATCCCAGAGCTTGGAGTTGGAGTCTTCGGGCATGGTTACTGCTACGGCTAGAGGACGGATACCCCCTTCTGTTCCTTCAGCCTCTACTCTTATCTCCTCTTCGAGACCTTCCTTAGAGGGATTCGGTGGTCGGGCTTCCATGGTCTCCTCCGAGGGGGTGAGTGGCATCGGACCCTTGTCCGAACCCGCTCTTCCCCTTGGAGCCTCGGCCTTGGTGAGCTCGGCTCCGACATCTGCCTCGGAGACTTCCCTTTCAGTGGTCCCTGGAGTTCCTAGCTCTTGGAGCGGGTTCTCTCGGACCTGTCTGGGGGGGAGCATTCGAGGTGATGAAGAGTGTACTGGCCACTGGTATCAGTCAGCAGTCTGTTCCCGTAGCTCCTCCCTCTATAGTACCTGTTGACATCTCTGCCACTTCTCTTGCTACAGGACCCAGAGATCCTCCGCCTCAGGTTTCCCCATTGGGAATTTCCCCTCTTCCGAGGATTCTCCTGATGTTTCGGGAGATCCTCCTAGGAAGAGGACTTGTAAGAGGAAGCATGTAGACTCCCGAGTCTGTCACTTGGATACTGACTTTGATGAGTCAGAGGGATCCCCTAGATCCCCTCTGAGGATGTCTCCTGCTCAGACATCCTAGAACTTCTGAAACAGAGGGAAACTGGCCCACCAACAATCCCTCTGAGGATGAGTCAGTATACCTAGAGGCGTTTGGATCTCGGCCCTCCACCTCCTGGGTGTCTCCGCCTTCGACCCCTTATGCAGGTTATTGCACGAAGGCGTGGGCAGCTCCTGACTCTGTAGAGCCAGTCCCTAGGAGGCCTTCTAAATTTATCACTGCCCCAGTGACAAACAATTCCTTACCAAGGGTGTCCCGCTGATGCCATGGTGGTGGCTGCGGCCACCAAAAGGAACTTGCAGATCCTTCCGTGCCCGTCCATCCTCCTAATAAGGACTCTAGGACCATGGATAGGTACGGTAAGCGGATGTTTTCCTCAGCGACCTTTGCTATGCATTCGCTGAATTACCTATGTCACTTCACCAGACTCCAAAGGGATATCCTGAAGGAGCTGGGAGAAGTAGTTCAGGATCCTACAGCTGCAGGAGCTCAAGATAAGATTGCTTCGCAGCTAGGAACCCTCAATTCCATTGTTAACTCCTCCATGCGGCTAATATCTTATGCTGAGGATGGAGCGAGTAGAGCCGCAGGCACAGGTGTGGCTCTTAGACGCCAAGCCTGGATGCGGCTATGTGATTTTGCGGATCCCTTTAAGGCATCCTTCACAAATTCTCCCTTTGATGGGTCAGCTTTGTTTGGCCCTCAGGTGAAGGAAACCTTGACCAGGTGCGAGCAGGACGGCAAGACTCTTTCTGCTGTTGGAGTCCGTTTTCCACCCTTCTAGGCCTTATCCCAAAGGACAGAAGGGGGAAGATGTGGTTCCGTAAATCCCAAGGAGTCACGCCGGATTCACATGGTCAGTTTACCCCTAGAGGCAGAGGGGTAACAATAACAGACGCTCTAGAGGCAGAGGGGTCCAAGAACCAGGGAAACAGGGAGCCTCTCTCTGACAAGCCCTTTCAGCATCCCTGAGGTGTTGCCCGGCTGTCCCTCCTTGGAGGCAGTCGGGGAAGATTATCACTGTACCCAGAAGCCTGGCATTCCCTCTCTCAAGACAGATGGGTACAGTCGATCATATCCAAGGGTTACATAATTCCTTTCGAGGAAAGTCCTTTCCTCAAATTCCCTTCCAGATGTACCACCCGGTCTAAGGGACATTGCAGAGTTAGAAATCGCAAAACTACTGCAAAAAGAGCCATTCAGCCAGTTACAATAGACCATTCAGAGCCGGAATCTACTCAAGGTTCTTTTGGTCCCCAAAAGACGGGAGACTGGAGACCAATATTGGATCTCAGCAGACTCAACAAGTCTGTCAAGAAGACAAGATTCGAATGGTCACTCTTCAGTCAATTCTGCCCTTCTTACAGAAGGACAACTGGATGTGCTCAATAGATCTTCAGGATGCGTACTATCACATCAAAATTCACAGACGCTCCAGGAGATTTCTCCGCTTCCGGCTGGGGTCCAGTCACTTCCAGTTCAGAGCCCTGCCCTTTGGTCTCACTACAGCCCGCAGAGTGTTCACCAAATGCATGGCAGTGGTTACGGCTCACCTGAGACGTCAAGGATTCCAGGTGTTTCCGTATCTCGACGACTGGCTCCTGTCAGCCACCACCAGGCATCAGCTTATACAAGCCAGGGATTACACAATAGGCCTTTGTTCTCATTTGGGCATCTCAATCAACTTGGAAAAGTCATCCTTATCGCCCTGCCAGTGTATTACCTTCATAGGCAAACTTAAACACTGTTCGATGTCAGCTACCCTTACAGAACAAAGAGTTTCAGACATTCAGACTCATGTCAGGATCATTCTGGCCAGCAAGAAAATACAGGCCAGAATGGTTCTGAAGGTATTAGGTCTCATGGCTGCGGCCATTACACTTCTTCCCCTGGCTCGATTCTACATGCGCCTTCTTCAGTGGATGCTGTTCACACAGTGGTCATACCAGCAACTTCCAATGCGTCACCAGATTCTGGTGACACAAACATGCAAAGAACATCTTGCTTGGTGGATCACATCGTCTCAGGTTCACCAAGGCAGGTGCTTTGTACCTCCGTCCCCGATAGCCACTGTCACCACGGATGCCTCCCTGATCGGGTGGGGGGGGTCATTATCAGGGCAGGATGGTTCATGGGACGTGGCAACCGTTCGAGTACCATCTGCACATAAATGTCCTGGAGATGAGAGCAGTGCTTTTAACGTTGCAAGCCCTCAACGACTTTCTTCCCGTAGGGACAATTGCAGTCCACACAGACAACATGTCTGTAGTTTGGTATATCAACAAACAGGGCGGAACCAAGTCCTACCCCTTGTGTCGAGAAGCACTCAGACTTTGGCAATGGGCGATCTCCTCTCATCGGTTTCTGGTAGCAACGCATATCCCTGGGAAAACCAACATTATAGCGGACAGATTGAGCAGAGCTATCCTCATGCCTCACGAGTGGTCTCTCAAGCAATCTATAGCGGAAGAGATTTTTCTGGAATGGGGTCGTCCATGTTGCGATCTTTTTGCTACTCCCCAAAACAGCAAATGTCCAGACTTCTCCAGCCTCTTCCCTCTATCAGGCCATCCCCCCAGAGACGCTCTGACCCAGGATTGGCCCCAGGGACTTCTTTATGCCTTCCTCCATTTCCTCTGATCCCTCAGGTGATCCAGACACCTACCGCTTTGAGAGCCAAATTGATTCTCATTGCCCCTTACTGGCCTCGACAAGTTTGGTTCCCGTTCCTCCATCATCACCTTTTGGTGCAGCCGTGGCATCTGGACCCAGTGCCAGATCTACTGATTCACCAATCCGGTCAGCTGCACCGGTCAATCCCCTCTCAACCTCACAGCATGGTTGCTCCACTTCCTTCCTTAGCCAGGCTTCCTTTGATCTCTAACCCTGTTAGAGACATCATAGTAGCTTCACTAAAATCCTCTACCAGGAGGATTTACACAAGCAAATGGAACGTTTCTCTTATTGGGCTAAGGCCCAAAATATTGATCCTTTTACTGCCCCTGTTCAGGCAGTTCTGGACTTCTTAGCAGAGATTTTTCATGCAGGCTCCTCTTCTTCCACAGTCAGAGTTCAATTGGCTGCTATTTCTAATTTTCATGTCGGGATAGCAGATCATAATATTATGTCCCATAGGCTCTGCAGGGCCTTCTTGAAAGGAATTTTCCTACTAAAGCCTCCAATCAGGAATCCTCCTCCTCAGTGGGATCTAAATTTAGTGCTGACATCCTTGATTCTTCCCCTTCGAGCCAGCTGTTTCTTGTTCCCTGAAATATCTTTCTTGGAAAACTTTATTCCTAGTGGCTATTACATCTGCCAGGAGGGTGTCTGAACTTCATGCTCTTTCGGTTCGACCCCCCTATTTGATTTTTCACAAAGACAGAGTATCTTTGAGAACTAATCCATCCTTTTTACCTAAAGTCGCATCAAAGAACAATCTGAATCAATCCATTGATCTCCTGTATTTTTCCTAACTATTCAGATAGAGCTGAACAAAAGCTACATTATCTTGACGTCCACCGTCAACTTAGATATTATTTGGATAGAACAAAAAAAGTTAGAAAATCTGATCAACTTTTTGTTTCCTATGCGGATAATAAAAAGGCCTTCCTGTTTCTAAAGTGACTTTGTCCAGATGGCTTTCTTCGGTCATCACTGAAATTTATACGCTCAGGGGAAAACAGCTGTGCTCAAAACCTAAAGCACATTCAACTAGGAGTTTAGCTACTTCTACAGCTTTTCAAGCTAGACTTCCTTTGGACACTATTTCTGCGGCGGCCACTTGGGCCACTCCTCACACTTTTGTTTCCCATTACAAATTGGACTTGGCCTCCAGGGACAGAAGTTGGTACCATCCTAACTTCTGGATCCTCCGGTCTTAGTAATTCAGGTGTTGCATTCGGGAAGTCACTAGCTAGCTCACATGTAGATTCAGACATCGTGTTTAAAAATTGACAAAACCAACTAGAATAAAACAAAAAAGCAAGCTACGTGATCGTCCTCTATGCTTCCACTCCAAAAATAAGGTGGAAATAGTACCAGGCAGCAAACTGGAACAGATTCAAATACGAAAGTAATCCAAAAGAGTTTATTTCTTAAAGCTTTTGCTGCTACTAAAGGCAGACTTCTTCAGAGTAAACTCATCAAGTTACACTTCTAATTTATACTAAAAACTTAATTAGTTAATTGTTAATAAAAATCATTACAAATTTAAAATTTAAAGCGACAATGGCTCAGGTACCTTAAATGTTAAAAATCATGATGTACTTATTTAAATAACAGTAAATCATCTTGCTCGAAGTACTAATTACTAAATAAATCATATCATAAACATATATATAGAAAAACCATATGTATAATTGAAATAAAAGTATATGAAAATATGTGTGTTACTAAAAATATATATCTAAAAAATATAAATATATATATACACATATATAAGTCTTTCTAAAATCAAGAAAACTGAGACTCACATACCAGTATTATTAAAAAAGAACATAATTGTGCTTTCTGTTACATAGGATTTACATTCCATATTATTATAATAAATTATAATAAATTATTATAAATTATTAAACAGTGTCTTTGTCTTATATTCTAAACAGGCCTTAATAGATTCATTAAGAATATTATAAAATTATAACATTCTATCTATTCAAACTAAGTATGCTGAATATACACCCTATAGAACATGTTTCATTAAGCCCTGGAGGGTGGTATGTTTCCAACCTAATTTGCCATCGCAGTTCCAATGCTAGCAATTTTAGTGAGGCTGGGCCACCTCTACTGTCTTGTTGCACCTGGTCGATACCTATAAATTTAAATTGATGATTTGGATTCTCCAATACATGTTTTGCTAATGCATTTGTTGACTTTTGCTTCCTGATAGCATACTGGTGTTCGTAAATTCTGTCTTTAAATTTACGTTCTGTTTTCCCTATGTACAGTGATGTACAGTTTTGGCATATAGCTAAGTATACTATCTGTTTGGAATTACATGTGAGTCTATATTTAAGTTTGAATTCACCTTTGTTCGTTTTGAATCTGTTTGATTCAATAATGAACTTACAATAATTACAATTGTGGCATCTGAACATTCCTGGGGTCCTCACCTGTGTACACCTGACTACCGTAGTAGAGTTAGGTAGTACCAACCAAGGAAGGCAGAGGAGAATTCCAGCCGACAACGAAGTTCTACAAACAACACAGGCAACCTTCATTGTGGATAAACCGGACTCTTTATAGTCGTGTGAACCCAGTATATTGGTTGCACATCAAAGAGACATTACACCTATTATTGTAGAGGATATACCTAGCGTTCCGAATAAAGGGACTTTTGTTCAGTCTTCTTTGAACATGCCAACTGAAAATATGTTCAGGATAGCAGGAAACAACGCGTACGAACCAGCATTGGTGAGTGGCAACAAGTACACCTTACCTAACTATTCTAAATGGATTAATAATAATCCTACGTTCAGCAATGAACAAACGACTTTGAATTCACTAAATGACAATGCAGATTTATAATTTTTAAGTAACTTAAAAGAGTTTGATAGCACACTGCTTAAAATCAAAAAATTAAAACTAGAAATTGCATATTTCAACGAATGTATAACTAGGAAAATAGTGCCTAAAGGGTTAAGGCACTTTCAATACCCTACAGGATTAATTGCTAATTCTGAATTTCATATTGAACTATGTAACATGTATGACAGGCATGGCTTTGATTTATTGAAACTTATGTGTAAGCATTATGCTTTGCAAATTGAACAGCTGAATAGTGAAGCGACAAAGCTTGATGAGAGGATAAAAACTGACATGAGATTTGAGAGTCATAGTTTTGAATATAGTAAATTATTTAAGAATATTGACATACACTTGGTTAAACTACAGGCCATTAAATCCAAGAAACTCGAAAGGGATTCTAAAGCATACAAGGAAGGCTCTGCATACCCTAAACCTAACAGTAGCCAGGTTTGGAAAGGTAAAGGTAGTATACGTGGGAATGGAGGTAGTATACGTGGGAATGGAGCCAACATAAACGAAGCTAATGTAGTACCCCATGATCATAACATTTCACCCGGTAGTAATAGATATGAGAGTGAGGAACAGACTGCTTTCCAAGAAAGCATGACAGATGAGCCTCACAATGAATTACGTAGGAGTGAAAGGTTGTTGAATAAAAACAATATAGACACCCAACAATCACATAATACTAATAGCCGTGATTTTCATTATGAACAGGGGAATTTTTTAGGAGCACGCCCCAAAGTACAACGCCAACGTCAGAACCACCACTACCCACTGAGGAACAACCGTTAGTGGACATTTCACACTCCCCTAGGTACCACGAATCTGTATTGGAGACAGAAGAGTCTGAGTTGAGTTATGAAAACATACACCATGGGCCCACTATCATCTCTAATTCAATAGGTGATTTTAATGTTTACAATTTCACTAGTGTTGACATTTCAGTTGAAATGGCGGACTTGATGGCTAAGGGCTTAACTTATGTTCCTGAACATCATTTTGATCTAGTTCAAACATTAATTGACGTCAAGCTATTCACAAGGAAACTTAACTTCAGGTTGATGATGGGAGGGGATGCTTACCTAATGGACAGCAATAAATTACATGTTTCCAGCACGTTCAACCCTCCCTCACACCCACTGTTAGTTATGTTTGAATTAATGTGTGAGCTTGACATCAGGCGGCACATAAAGAACCGTAACAACAAGCGAACACACAGGAACTGTGAAGAACTAGAAAATATTAGGTTTCTCCAAATGAACAACCTACGTATATGTAAACCCGATAAAGGTGGAGGTGTTGTAATCTTTGACATTAATGATTACTTCACACGTATGTCATCAGTTTTAGACACCGAAGCCTATGTTTTGAGTTCTAGAAATGAAATCAACACTGCCTACCAAGTAATTAAAGACCACCTGGAAGAAATGTACATCGAATGTAGGATTGACCAAGAACAGTACATTTACATGACCACACTTTACCCCAGAATTCCATCCCTATTCGGGATACCTAAAATACATAAGAACACGAACAACCCACTGATGCGTCCACTCATAGACAGCCGTGGATCACCCACCTATGCTTGTGCAAAGGTTGTTGACCATATCTTAAGGAAATATGTCACCATGGAGCCACAGATCTGTAAAGATTCATGGACATTTCTATCTAACATTAATGAAATACACTTTGAAGGATTTTACAACTTGCTGACAATAGATGTCAAAGACTTGTATACCAGCATTCCTCTGGATATAGCCATTGAATGGGTCTGTGACAGGTTAAGAGCTAGGGAGGCTAGAAGTGACGAGATTTCTTTGGTAGCCGAATTATTGGATCTCACACTACCTAGGAATTTCTTCACGTTTGGTGACAACTTTTATTTGCAGAAGGTGGGAGTAGGGATGGGTTCCCCGTATGGAGCTAGTGTGGCGAACCTTGTAATGGCTCAATGGGAACATCTATACATCTTGAACAATGCTACATTTTCTGACCAATTGGTCTACTACACCCGGTATTTGGATGATATTTTCATTCTTTTTAATGGGAATGAACAACATGCTATGTCATTCATTGAATTTCTTAACAATTCCACTGACTTTCTTTCTTTCACTTTTTCGTTCAGCAGTTTTGAGGTGGCATATTTGGACATTCTTCTTACTAAAGACATGAATAAGGCCTGTTTTATATCAAAAATATACAGGAAACCACTTTACTCTAATACTCTACTACATTTTACAAGCTGCCATCCTTACACGCAAAAACGTGCAGTAGTGAAAGGACAGCTTGTTAGAGCGGCGAGAATTAACAGCAGAGAAGTAGATTTCATGGAAGAATGTAACACACTTAAAACTATGTTTCTTAGTAGAGGTTACCCCTGTAGTTTACTTAATGAACTCATAGATGAGATCACCACTAAGAGGAACAATAATTTTTACGTACCACTCCTTCAAATGAGAGCGACAGAGAGTGTGGTAACAGTGGTAACTTCAGTAAGTCCTGGGAGAGTAGATAGATCAGAAATCCCTAGATTCATCACTACATTTTCAGTTGACAGCACCACTCTGTGGGAGATTATTCAGAACAACTGGCAACTATTTGGGGTAGATTCGAGTATATCGAACAAATTAGGTCCCAACCCTTCAGTGACATACAGAAGAGGTAGGAACCTTAAATCTTGGTTCGAAATGAAACCTACGTCGGTGAGGACCCCAGGAATGTTCAGATGCCACAATTGTAATTATTGTAAGTTCATTATTGAATCAAACAGATTCAAAACGAACAAAGGTGAATTCAAACTTAAATATAGACTCACATGTAATTCCAAACAGATAGTATACTTAGCTATATGCCAAAACTGTACATCACTGTACATAGGGAAAACAGAACGTAAATTTAAAGACAGAATTTACGAACACCAGTATGCTATCAGGAAGCAAAAGTCAACAAATGCATTAGCAAAACATGTATTGGAGAATCCAAATCATCAATTTAAATTTATAGGTATCGACCAGGTGCAACAAGACAGTAGAGGTGGCCCAGCCTCACTAAAATTGCTAGCATTGGAACTGCGATGGCAAATTAGGTTGGAAACATACCACCCTCCAGGGCTTAATGAAACATGTTCTATAGGGTGTATACTCAGCCTACTTAGTTTGAATAGATAGAATGTTATAATTTTATAATATTCTTAATGAATCTATCAAGGCCTGTTTAGAATATAAGACAAAGACACTGTTTAATAATTTAATATAATTTATTATAATTTATTATTATAATAATATGGAATGTAAATCCTATGTAACAGAAAGCACGATTATGTCACTTTTTATAATACTGGTATGTGAGTCTTAGTTTTCTTGACTTTAGAAAGACTTATATATGTATATATAATTTATATTTTTTAGATACATATTTTTAGCAACACACATATTTTCATATACTTTTATTTCACTTATACATATGGTTATTTTATATATATGTTTCTGATATGATTTATTTAGTAAATAGTACTTTGAGCAAGATGATTTACTGTTATTTAAATAAGTATATCATGATTTTTAACATTTAAGGTACCTGAGCCATTGTCGCTTTAAATTTTAAATTTGTAATGATTTTTATTAACAATTAACTAATTAAGTTTTTAGTATAAATTAGAAGTGTAACTTGATGAGTTTACTCTGAAGAAGTCTGCCTTTAGTAGCAGACGAAAAGCGCTTAAGAAATAAACTCTTTTGATTACTTTTGTACTTGAATCTGTTCCAGTTTGCTGCCTGGTACTATTTCCACCTTATTTTTAGAGTGGAAGCATAGAGGACGACCACGTAGCTTGCTTTTTTTGTTTTACTCCAGGGACAGAGCCAGTTTTGGCTCTACAGTCCTCAAGAGTTTGTTCCATTGAGCCACCCAGGATAGAGGTGCTAGGGACGCGGTCCCATCAAGCAAGAATGAAGGCGAGATTGACAACTTAACATTAAGAAGTTATGTACCTACCATAACGTTCCATGTTAGTTGTCTTCTCTCGCCTTCTTTCTTGCGACCCTCCCTCCTTCCCCTGGACAGACCTTGTATAAGAAACTATTATACTAAAGACCATTCAGACCTGGTCCTTTTTCCATCTGTAAGTTTCTTCTTCCTTTGGGAAGTATTTTATGCTTAGTGTTATTGCCCTTTGTCAACAAACGAGATCTGGGTACTTACCGCCTTGCATCATGGGATATGGGGCTGCCTCGAGCTGGTAAAAGGAGTTCTCGAGCTAAAGCAAGTGAGTGGAGCCGAGGATCGGCTCCGAACCCATCAAGCAAGAAAGAAGGCGAGAGAAGACAACTAACATGGAACGTTATGGTAGGTACATAACTTCTTATTTTGCCTTAGCATGTATTTGCTGAAAGGCATGAAGTCTGAAACTCAAATGTTTGTCATTATTTTCTGACTTCAATCCTCAATAATTTGCCAAAAACACAATTTTATGAGAAACAGACCAAAATATGAGGATATTTTGTGAAAATCTGGACAGTTGAGAGGTATGACTCTATTGTGGCTCATCCTTAGGGACTTCAACATTTGCAGCAAAGGTGAGGCCTGTGCACTTTCCATGAAGTTACTCAATTTGTTAGAGATATCCCACTGCCACCCATAAATCTGAATACTTAGTAGACTTAATATTCCAACTTGGGCTTGAAAGTGAAACCAGAGACTTGGTGGAGACAGTCTCCTTTAGTGATCATTAGCTGGTCGATTTCAAAGTTGTTTTCACTAGATCATCTTCTCCCAAATCTAAGCTGATCATTTGTCATGATCTTAAGAAGGTAGATAATGTATGTAATATTGTCTCCTTTAACTGTCCAGTGTCTGGAAGGCGAAACTGCTGAGAAACCAGAGTCACTAGTGGCAAATTATTATGCAGTCAACATTGGTTCTCTGAATATGATTGTCCTGGTGTATGTATACATTGTAAGCCAGAAGTATAGATCCATAGTTTGTCCAGGAGTAACATTTGCTGTAGAGGCTTTAATGGAAGGTGGACTCATAGTGGCAAAGGACGGGTGTTCTTAAGGACAAACCTTCAGGATCAGCATTACGCTGTTTACCAAACTGCAATTTCATGTAAGAAGGAAACATTTGTATCCAGCAAAATCTCTGCCATATCAGCTCATCCAGCTGTACTCTTTTCAGTGTCCAGCATATTCTGCTGCCTAGCCTGTCTGCTCACATAGAGTTTTTTCATCAGAACAGTGTGAGGTAGCCGCATGGTTGACTGTGGATACAGTTGCCGTGATTAAGCACCAGCTAGCTTTCAGTCTGCCCAGTGGGGTGTACAGCAGTTCAGATGAGAAAGTCCAGTCATTTGTTGAGATAAGTTCAACTCTGGATTATGATGAAGTCACGGTGATTGTTTCTTCAGAGTAGCCTGTGTGCTGCAGCTTGGCAGCTTGGACATGGGTCCTACATGATTAATAGCATCCTGTCTTGATTACCAGAGTCCAATAATTTTCCACATCATGAAATATTTGTTGAAATCAGATGAAAGTATGCCTCTAAACATTGGCACTGGTTATCCCTCTTCTCAAGAAACCATCATTAAATCCAAGTGGCCTGGAGAATTATCACCCAGTCTCCAACCTTATATTTGTATTGAAGGTTAGTAGAAAGGATGCATTCATTCAAATGTATTTTATCAAACATCACATGAACTCTTGAATCCTTATCAGTTCAGCTTTAGATCTAGAAAATGTACTAAGACTACCCTTGTGTGGTTGGTAAATGACTTATTGATAAGAATAGCTCAACATAAATGTTCTGTGTTGGTCCTACTTCATCTCTTTACCACATTTGATACCAGGATCTATGGGATCCATATCTACCATTTGGAAAATTTATAAAATTGCTGTCATTTTTACATGGTATCAGAGTGATTTTCTTCATACATTTCCAGTCACACCAGAGGGTAGTGTCTGGGGTTAATTCTAGGCATTTCCCTCTGGAATACAATGTGTCCCAACATCCTGTCTTGACTCCCATGTTGTTTTTCTATTATTCCTGGTGTATAGGCTGCCATGTAGAGAGGTCATTATGGGCAAGGTGTGCATATTATTTATCTTATATGGGTGATATACAGCTATATTTCTTCTCTCAGGTCAAGTACTGGAACTTACTATCCTTAATGTCTACTTGGATTCTACTGCCATGTGTTTGAAAAATTATAAAAAGCTTCATCTGACAAAGACTGAAGCCTTGTTGCTTCATGCCACAATGTATTCTTTACATCTTTAACTGCTTTCATTGTTTTTCTAATTTCCTTTACTGAATTATCACTTAAGACACAGGCAAACATATAAAAGAAAACAAACTACATTAACATGTTTCTGATTATAAACATTATACATCACATTTTTGTATAACTATCATCAGTCCAGCATTAAATAAATTGCTCGTCTCATGACTTTCTTTAAATCACACTCATCCTCCAGAATATTATTCTGCAAGTATCGCTCCAGCAATTTCCATTTTCTGCATAATTTACTCTTAAGCTTTTCTAAAAATCCCAAATACATTTTTTATGTCTGTTCAGTGCTTCAAGTGCAGTTGGTTTAGACTATGATTTCTATTTTCTAGTACTTGCTTCTTTGGCGGTCACCAGAATTAAAGTTAAAAAGGCAATACTATGTCTAGGCAATTCAGATTTTGTATCCCTGCTCAAAAAAATCATTTCATTAATTACATCCATTTGCTTACTCAATATTTCTGGCAGAATACTCTGTAGGGAATTTTTGAAGTCCACCAACTCATTACACTCCCAAAACAGATGTCCCCAGTTACTTCTTTCATTCCCATCATACCTTCCACATTTGCTATCTACCTGAGCAAAAATTCTTTGGAGTCTGTTCTAGGTAAAGAAAAATACCTATGCAGGCACTCCAAAGCAAAACTCCTAAATCATCTATATGTTGTACACTTGGGAGCCATACATATGTCCTCCCATTGTTTCCTTGTGAATTGGCTATCTCTCTTCTCAATCTTTTTCAAACTCCTCTGATTGATTCCTGTAGCTATTGTGCAATATGTTATAAGCCCTACTAATTATCCATTTCTTAACAGCAGTGTCTGTTGTAGATTCAACTGAAAACTCTACCAAAGCACGTCTTGCGCTTAGGATTCCCCATCCCTTTCTTTTTGACTATACTCTGATACCAATTCCTGATAGGGAAGGCAGTCTCTAGCCTGGAATCCAAATATCTTATTGGCCTTTTCCCATTCTATTACCCTTCCTTCTCTAGTTATTCACTCTCAGTACTTTGGTTCCTTTGCCAGTTTTCTCCAATAAACTGTAGTTCACTCTTACCTATTCTCTGTGCCCATAATTGCAGTCAGCCATGTTGGAAAAAGTAGAAGCATTCTCATGTTGGCCTAGTTCTTATAATACCTTCTCCTACTATATAAATATAATATTCTCTATGGCTGCTGTTACTCTCCTTAAGGATCAATCTATTTATTTATTTATATTTGGTTACTGGGATAGTGCACTGATCTCAAAGAACTATTTGCAAGCACAGCCTGGATGAATAGGATTCCATAAGAAATGAACAAAACATATTTGCAGATAGAAGGATATTCTAAAAAAAAAAAAAAAAAAAATATATATATATATATATATATATATATATATATATATATATATATACACATATTTACAGATGCAAGAATATGCTACAACATGTAGTTCAAGAAGTAGTTTAAAATGTCAAAACATGGATGGAAAATGGAATTATGCTTAACAGAGCTTTATGGATAGGATGTAACCATAATGACTGAGATGGCTTATGGTAGAGGGATAGCAGCATATCATTATATGGAGGGGTATGAAGCGATTAGAGGCAAAGGAGAATAGTTGCAAGAAAGGATACCATGGGGAGAAGACAGAAAAAAGGAGAGAGAGGCATGTAGAGGGAAGAGAAACAGAAATGAGAAGTGTAAGATTGACACAAGTTGGATGAATGAGAAGCAGTAAGGGTATGATAAGATGAGATATGGAAGGATGAAATAAGGATAAAGAGGTGTTTTTACAAGAGATGTAGGATTCATGCAATGTGACCTGAGTGAGTGCAGCTACACTTTGCTTGGGTAAAGAGGTGTTCCTTGAGCTGATGTCAGAAGTCTGAGTAGTTTTGAATGTCTTAGACTGAAAGAAATGGAGTCCCATAGTTTAGGTACAAGGATGGAAAATGCATGGTCAGTGCAATAAAGTTAACTTTTTGGCATTAGTAGGGTGGGTTGAGATTGAGAGATAACCTTGAGATTACATGTAGGGGTTTTGGTGAAAAGTTTATTAGAGAAAGGAGACAATGTTTCAGGAAAAAGGGCTTTGTGACGGGTCTATATTATATCCTTGAACGCTTAAAAAAGTGAATGCTGATTGATCGAACTTATTTTTGCAAAACTGCAAAATATCAAAGCAGCAGAAACTCAAATTTTTTCCTAGGGAAAGAATTCAGTTGTCCGTTTCTGTTGCTTCGGTATTTTCAGTGTTATGGTGGAAAGTTACTGGTCGGATTCAGGTAAGTGTGCAATTGTGTGGATGTGAGTGTTAGGATGATTTAGGTGAGTTAGGGTTAGGGCTCGGGTTAGGTGTGTGTGCGATTGAGTGGACATGAGGGTTAGGGTGGATTTAAGTGAGTTAGGGTTAGGGAGCGGGTGAGGTGAGTGTACGATAGTGACGAACCTTAGGGTTAGAGTTTGGGTTAAGGTAAGTGGGTAGTTAGTGGTGTGTGCATAGTTTAGTGCAGGGTTAGGTATCAGATTTTAAGTGTATGTGTATGGATTTCTGTTTGTCTGGTGTGCTTGTGTTGTGTGTATGTGTTTTGGATCAGCGATTTTTTTCCCTGGGAAAAAAATCTCTGATCTGACAGTTCGAGATTGTAAGCTTTCGTTTAAATTAGGTCGATCAATCAGCGTTCGCTTTTTTAAGCATTCAATGATATAATATAGACCCTTTGTGACTTAGTGATCCTAGTAGAAGGTTGGCTCTCAATTGTACTTGGAGCCGTTTAGCTTTGGCGATCTACATCCAAAATCCCAATCTCTCCTTATTACTTGAATTTCCCACTGCTTCATTATCATCCCTTTCCACTTTGAGTTATAGCTTTCTGCTTGTGTTATGTATATGAGCCTTAACTGTTTAGCTCTAAAACATCCCTTCAAATCACCAGGTTCTGTTGCAAGGATCATCTTATCCCACTTGACTCTTGTACCTCTTCCCTCCCAGATAAACCTAATAACTCTTGAATATTTTCTACTACTTATTTATTAAATTCCTCTGTTTTTAACAGGTATGTGGGGAAGTATCAGTATCTTCATTTTTACTTCATTATCCTGCATTTTATCTTGGTTGCTATTGGGGTATGATCTGAAATACTTATTGGATGTGTGTCACAGCTTTCAATTAAATGCATATGTTCCTGTGAAATATAATGTATGTCTAGTTTAGCCCAGTTATTGAATCTTGGAGAATAATATAGGAATATTCCTATGAGGTCTTACCACTGAATTTAATATCTACTATACTAAATATTTTCACAAATTTCTGAAAAAATCTACCCTCTTTTGTGACATTTTCCTTCTAGCCCCCCATACATATCCTCACTGTTGTAAACAAATTCCAGTCCAAACCATTAAGTAATATTCCCTACTGAAAGCTGGTTATTTCTCCCTAAATTTTCTTAACTCATTACATTTCAGTGACACATCCAGGTGCATCTGAAGTTAACTCCTACTGACACCTCTAGGCGTCAGATATTGCTTGTTCATATTTGGATCAATAATTCCAAAAAATGCTATGTACAAGGTTTTAAAAGATTTCTTCTTAACGGTTACACAGTGGCAAAGTCAACTGCATTAATATTTGACCTCTGCCTAGTGCAGGTAAATAGATATTAGCTGTTGTTTTTATGATATTAATTTATATAGATATAATTTTTCACATTTTTCTAAATATCTCAACATCCAAGTAACACAGACAGGACTTCTTAGCCTCATATGAAAGCTGTCAGCTAGATGAATAAAATGCTGCTAAGTTGTTTAAAAAATATTACAAATGTAACAGTTTCTGTGTTTCCTGTGACTTCTAAAATTCTAACACTACAAATAACTTGTGCTGTAGAGCTTGCCATTTATACTTTGGTAACCACTATAGTTCCAGAGATATGAATATTTGTTTGAAATGAGAGGACATCATTTGATTCTGTCAAAAGTCTTATGCTTCTCCCATCAGAAGTTACAGTGCATACTTCCTGAGCTCCATTGGAGTGAATGAGTTAAACTCTGTAATAGCAGTTTTCAGTGTAATATAAATACATGCCAGTGTAATCATCCTCCCTTGACAGCAGCTCCTTGCTACCCCACATCTACTTCTATTATTATCTTTTTCCTCTTCTATCACTACTGGAGCTCCTTTAGCAATTAGTATGAGTACTCCAATTTTCTTTTGTCCCTGATACTCTGTTGAATATCCTTCATGAAATCCATTCTTAATCAAAATCACATGCTCACTCCTTTCCAAATGTGTCTCCTATAGCATTATTGTTTGCACTTTGCGTTTCTTAACATGCTTCATTATTCTTCGCTTTTTGTCTATACCTGTGAAGCCATTAACATCTGACAATGATATGGATACAATAGCCATTATGATAAGAAGTTACTATCCCCACCTGTTATATTTGACAGCTTTTATAAATGCCAGATTTTGTGTTACATGTACCCACTAATGTTTGTCAGATGTTTCTTTTATACAGATGTTTCTTGTCATCTCCATTTGAATCTATGTTGCATTTTCAAGAGTTTTTTTAATAAAAACCCTCAAAAAAACCCACCCCAGAACATCCCTATAACTTATTAACTTAAAGCAAACACAAAACTATGTACATCTTCAAACAATGAAGTTTAGCCCTTCTGATAGAACAACTGTCCCAGACAGGCAGCTGGAAACACAGGCATTACCTTACCAAAAATTAAGGTTATCCATGCTAAGACACATGTTGCAGCCTGTCCACCTACTTATACTAATTGCTGTCTGTACTTGTCATTTCTTTATTCTTCTCCCATATATGAAATACAGCTTATATGCTTTCAGAAAATATTGAATTTTAGCCTTAAAAAGTGTTCTGACTTTTATTGCCTACCCTTGTAGTCAGCTTGTCTCCACAGAAACATAGGAACAAAATATATAACTGCCCTCACCTGCAGACATCTCGACTCAAAATGAGCATTTATTTGCTAATGGAAAAAGAAACTTTCCTCTTATTGACTTGCTTACACACACACAAACACACACACACAAAAACTTATTTGATTCAGCTGAGGGCTTTAATTCAGACTTTCATCTATGTAAATGTAAGAGAAATATATCAACTCTGCATATATATATAGATATATATTATAATCTGTGCACTTTTACACCCTATCTCCCACCTCAACAACCTAAGATTACAACATATTAACTTAGACATGTTTTTGTCCATCCTTTCTTCTCTTTTTGCATTGTAATGTCTACAGTTCTTAAAACTTAAAATAAGAAGAAAAAAACAATTATTTACCACATACAACAATTGAAACTGCTCTACTTTATTACCTGCAATTAATATCATGAAATGTGTTATACAAATACTGTTAAGGACACAAATTGGTCTATTTACAGGTACTTTTTTCCTCTTCTTTCCATTTAGTGTCCTTCCAAACATTAATGACATGAAGTGAGGTATACACTTTTCAGTCCCCCACACATATAACAAAGTCAGCAAAAATCCAATCTTTCAACTTTTTCTTATAAAGCTATATTTCATAAATGTGACTGGTGCTTTATAATATCAGATTTATTTACTAATTTCAGTGCTTGCCTTCTTCCTGTTCATCTCCATCCCCCAACCCCAAACTTAGGTTCATGTCCAAGATACACCTGATAATTCTAGACAACTTCTGTGCTTTTTTCTGTCTCTCAAGCATTTTCCTTTAGAACATTGAAAATGGTTTCACTGGCAAAGTTTCTTTATGAGTTTTATTATCAAAAGAATGAGAAGCAGAGTCCCCTTTTGTAAGTTGTCTCACTTTTAGTTGGATAAACTTTTGTATTTCCTCCATAGCCTGTTCTGCCTCAAAAATTACTTTGATCCTCCAGGAAACAATATTCTGAAGACAGCTGGATGCAGCACCTTGAATCTCATACCCACTTCTCAACATTCCCTGATTACTTGGATAAATATTCTTCTCTTCTGCCTGGTGTACAGTGAATAATAATTTTCCACAAACACTTTACTGTTTACAATTTTTAATAGTTTGTCCTTCTGCAATACTTTTGTCAGGATCAACTGTTTCTGCTGGTATGATGGCATCTTTACTAATACAGGTCTTGGCTTTTTCGCACAGCCAAGTTTGGATCATACACACAATTTGCTCTTTCATTTAACAAGTCTTGTTTTGGAATATCAGTCTATTTGCTTATTTGTGCATTCATAACATTAATGCAGTCTGTTCCTTCCAGTTTCTCAGGTACAGCAGAAAATCTTAACTTTTCCCTGTGTGCTCTATCCTCTAACTCTCTTTTATGGTCTTTTGTTATTTGAGTTGATATACTTCTTCAATGTTTTGTTTATTTTAATCAGGTCTGAGCACCTTTGATTTATTTTTTCCTCTAGATTACTGGAAGCCATGTCTTACACCAAAGCTGGAGTGAGAATAGATTTTTGCTGAGCAGCTGCAGGGTGCTTTCCAGTCCAGGTTTTTTCTTCACCTTTTCTAGCTGATTTTCTTTCAAGCTGTCTTAAGTTTCTTCTTTGTTGACATCCAGGCAGTGTACTTAGTAGCCAGTAACTGACTTTACTAAAACTGGTACAGCTACTGACCCTTATCTCTCTGTTTCCTTTTTCCCACTTGGAGAGCTAAAATAAAGCTCTTGATTAGTATGGAGCCAACTTGGAAGTCTACATCTGCTTTCACTGTTGATGAAATACAAGGATAATACACTTGAATTTGTGCCAATGTTCCATGATCTATGCATTATTCTTGGTGTAGTGTCTTGCATGTTTTCTTCATGGATTGCACTGCAAGAGGGAGGAATTCTGGGATCTGGTTATTTACTAGTTCTTCTAGGACCAGTCATATAACCAGTTTTCTAGGATCTTCACCGGCTTCCATATGTGACTAGGTATGTCTTTAAGATCTTCTTCCTTACCTTTGACACCCTCCACATTCTATGTCCTACTTATGTAAAAAAAAAAAACAGAACACAAATCTTAACATCCAGATCATTATTTCATTCAGGAAGGTATACTTGAACCCTGTGAAATTTATCTCTAGCACCTTTAAATGGCTAAATTTTTAATTTTACATAATGTATGTGTGATATAGTGGTGCTTACTTTATTTTAGTGATCCAATTTGCTACTTTTTTTATTTATTTTGTAGCAAAATGCTTAGTTCTTAAACATCTAAATAATTTTAATAAATAAATAAATGAAATCACAAGGCAGGTTTTCATGTGACTCACACTGGTAAAAACAGAATAGAATCTGAAAACCTGAACAGATGATCAGTGCACTGAAATCATGATACCAAGCTATGTTTCCTTTAGTCTACTTGAAAGAACTAATTTTGGACTTTATCTCATAGGACCCTTAGAAAGTCTTTTTGCTTAGAGGGGATCAGATCCATCTCTTTATACTTGACTAGAAATCCACAGAGTCAAAAAACATTGACAAAAATCAGAATGAGGTAACAGTTGAATGCATAAGCTTTGGACAAGGAAGTAATCCAAGTAAGGATGCATGTGAAACCCCTTGTTTGGGTCTTAACCACTACAGCAAGGCACTTACAAAAAAAACTCAAGTGCTGTTGCTACCTGAAATGCACAATAAAATTTTAATTTCTGACATACAAACTCAAAAAACATGTTAATGAGATTTAACACTGGAAAATTTCAATATACATCCTGAGACTCAACATCTAGTGCTCTTTTACTAACAGGTAAACTAATGAAGGAAGGAATGAAGGAAAATAATTATTCCCACAAATGACTAAAATGAAGGGCTGACAACACCTTTGTTGTCTTCACTGTGAAAGCAGCTGTGATGCATGTCAGCTGACTAATACTTTTTGACAATGTACAGAAGCTCAATTTGGCAATCAAGACGTGGGACCTATTGCTTAGAAAAAATGTGAATGGTCTGGCATCCTTAAGGGGGAGTAACCCAAATAAGAAAGGATTACATATGAGACACGAATGGAGGAGGCAGTATCTCTTGTACTATAATTGTAAGCACAACTACCTGCAAAACTGATATTGTGAAACTATACAAAACCACTGTGCTGCATACACAGTGCTTACAGCATGTACAAATGTGCTTAAATGTCTTCAAAAGTCTTGAACTGTACAGTGTGCATTAATATATTAGTGGTGTGCATCAGAAACATTTCCACTTATATATGAAGAATACTTTAGTGTATATTAAAAGTTTAGTAGGTATCTCTTGCAACTTACACGAGGGTGTAGAAAGTTAGATGCATACCATGTACAGAAGTAAGCTATGCTGACTTTGCAGTACTATGCTGAAGTCAATACTGCATTCAGAATTAAAGTTTGGCCATGGAAACTTCACTTTAATGAATCATATATGCAGCATATTACTTTATTTACCACTTAGTATGGTTTACAACAATGTTCACTTTCGTAACTAAAAACTGTAAGTGTACTATTCAGCAAATAATGAATACTCTGGTTGGGAGGGGGTGGTTAAAAAAGGAAATACTGATTCATATGGCATTGAGAAATCACTATCCTAGTGATCATCACCTAGAGTCACCTCAGCAAGATAGAGGAACAAAAATTGCACAGTCCTTTAAAACTGAAAAGCAGTACACTGAAAGCTTTGCCTATATAACTTTTAGTTCTTATTCACTATAACCAGAACAATATTTGCCAGACTGCTGATGTTACTTCTGAGATTTTTAAGTGCCACTTTACATTCAAAGTTTAATGCAGATTTATGCATTATTACTACTTGATTAATTATTTTTTTCCAGAAATATAGACACAATGTTTCTGTGTTTTTTACTGAATATTTTACATGGTACTTACCCAGAGGTTCTGGTGAGTTCCCTTGGACCTGCAAACATATTCTTTTTCCAGATATTTCTGATCAAATGTCATGATGTATGAAAATTGATGAAAATAACCAATCATACAGAGATTTAAAGTAACATTGATAAACCTATAATTTCTGAAAATGTGAGGAGTGTTTAAATGTTTGAACTCTGGGTTACAAAGGACGATATTCAATTGCGCCACATAAATATGGTGACTATGTCTGAGATGTTATCATTGTGGATAAACCTGAATTCTCAATACTAAGGCTATATCTGAATTGCAAATGCATTGATATACAAATTACAACATAAATATTTATTTTCTGAAATACATACATAATGTTTCTGTGTCTATTGCTGTGTGTATTACATAGTACTTACCCAGGGGATCTGGTGGGTTTCATTGACCTTGCAGACAATAACTATGTTCCATGATGTAGCAACACTGGTAAATTATAATATGTAGTATAATGGCACAAAGTAACATAAGTAAATCCTTCATTCACCATGGTGTGGGGAGTGTTTAAATGTTTGAAATTTGCATTGCAAAGCATGGCATTTAATTGCTGCAGATCAAAATGGGGACTTTGACTGAGGCACCGTCATTACAGATAAAACTGACTTTCATTGCTAAAACTGTCTAAGTGGTAAAAGCTTTAATGTTTCTGTATGTCAACTTTCTACCATTTGTACCATAAAGTATGTTGCATTACTAGGTCCCACAGCTTCTATTGCTTTGTTATATAGTGTGCTGTAGTTGTATGCCATTATGTATTGTGGGTTTCTAACACCCATTACTGTGGACCAATCATGCTGAATAATGTGAGTGATGATCCTTATGCATGGTGGCACTGTGCATGTATGTAGCAGCTGCTGTATTATATGGCAACCGTCTGCTATTATACATGGTCCCAAGCAGTGTGATCACCTTCTCACAAGTAGGAGATGTAGAAAATGCAACAGAATGGACAGGCTGATGGAAGAAGAAACTGGTGTACACAGTCATCACATACTTTATTTATTTATTTATTTTACATTTGTTAACCGGGAAATTCCGACTGGACCAGGTCCATTTTCAGCGGAGGCCCGGGGAGAAAAGCTCCAACATCAAGTTATACAAATACAGTACATCCAGCATAATACACAAAACAGGTTACATCATGTATGCTGAGCATAGTAATATAACAAGAATTAATAAAAACACTCCAGGTAAAAGATATAGAACATGGGTAAAAAGACAATGTCAGTCATACTTTGGTAAGAAAAGAAAATATATCAAGTAAGATTCTACAGTTAAAAGTACCCTTTCAGATGACCAAGCCTACAGGGGATCAGAGCTCCAGCATGTGATCAGAGAGGAATTTGGGGAGTTAATAGTAGTATGGGTAGGGTTATGTGATACAAGGGCATAACCAAATTTATAGTCCGTTACCAAGTAGGTCAGTACTTGTTAATATTACACATTGTTGAGTTATACTATAGTTGACACACACATACATTCGACTATAGTACAATAGCGGTGCGTTCCCATTGGTTATGGCTATGTGACCATGTAGTTGGTGTTTGTATAAGAGGGTATGAGCAAAGCTCCCACATTAGAGGGTGTGAGGGGTGAACACCCTACATAAACAATTCCACAAGGTTCATGTGTTGATGTATAGATGTTGTTTGCTTTAGGATGCAATCAATCACACATGTATAACTGTAGCACCATTGGTAGATGCTGGACACAGCTCAGGTATGTTATACAAAGGAATAAAGTGAATGAAGACATTATTTTAGTTATTTGTTCAGGAGACCTTCAGGTTGACTGTGTATGACAGTTGCTTTAAGTAAATTTTCAATGGGATGTGTTCCACTGTATTTACTAGAAAGGCTCACCAAGACTATGCTACACTTTGCTGTGAGGGAAAGGTTAGTTTGCTTTTTATTTGTTGTATTATTTTATTGCCTTTTCCTACTTTGAATACTGTGATTTGTTTTATTTACCTTGTGTTTTACTTGTATTCTACTTTTAACTGCATATTAAAACTTGAAAAGAGACCACAGCTCTGTCTCTTGTGAGTCTGGCAGAATTTTTTCCCCTACCCTCCCACCCAGTTACTGTAGTGTTCTTAAACACCACTGTCTTTCTAGTTGCCTTCCCCTTATGTTAATTTGACCATATATCTCATTTCCTCTCTGTTTTTACTGGCTTGTGTGAGTAAGCACAACATTATCATTTTGTGAAATCACTCCCCTTCAATTATTTAAACTTATTGGCCATCCTACTGTATTCCATAGTACCAGAATACAAAAGTGACGACCGCCTTTCAATCTATTTTGCTGTTTTAAAACTAGTGACTCTCCATTAAAACTTAACTTTTTAGACAGGTAAAACTTAAGTTACCTACTTTCACATCTAACTCCTCTAGTGCACATTGCAGTTTTTAGGATAAACCATTTTTTTTCATCTTACCTTTAAGCATCCCTGTGACTAGCACTTGCTTTAAAACCTGGTGGAAAGCACTAGGAAGTCTTAAACTGATACAAGCACTCAACTCTCCTTGTTAATAAGGAGAAATTAATTGTAGGCACTAAACAGCGTATAATTGCAAAGTACCTTGCTAAGGTAAGGGAAAACAGCTCTTGTAATTTACAAAATAAAAAGCACCAAACCAGGCATGTCCAATGGTCAACTTCCAGTGTTTTCTTCAGTCCACCTGGTGAATCTGGGCATACTGGGGCAATGCAGCAATTGCCTCATGTACACAGACAACCCTCTCCTACTACCACCCAACACTACAACCTGTGAGAGGTGCACTTACATAGCCAAACTGGAAGCAAAACTCTCTCCACCCAACATTGTGCTAGACAGTCAAGAGGAGAAGGTTAACACCCGCACTACACCTCAAGCAACACACAGTTCTTCAAGCCCACACCACCAACACCTACACATAGCAACACTAAACCCACATATGTGGAGGACCTTAACAGTAACCTGCCCAAGCAACAAGGGCCTCCGAAGTTGAAACTCAAACAAACACCAATAACAACCAAAGTGTCACATAGCTCACAACACTAGTGTGCCACCCAACAAAAGCCCCTAAGGCAAGACAACATACCCAACACTTTAGTCATAGGTGACTCTGTAGTCAGGCACACTGATGTCCCACTCACCAGGCTGAACAAGGAGAAAATTACAGTCATTTGCCTGTCGGGTGCCAGGATCCACCACATAACACATGCACTCAAGTCACTCCACAACAGGTACAAATATGACTCAGTCATTGTCCATGTTGGAGTGAATGACTTGAGATGTTCCTCCCTGGACTACATGAAAAGAGACATGGAAGAGCTCTCAGATCATGTGGCCCAGGCAGGTATGACCCTAGCCCTGAGTAGCATCCTGCCTTCGCCCAGAATGATACCACAGTATAAGGACAAAATGATTGACTTTGGCAATTGGCTAAGTTTCTGGTGTCATTCAAAGGGGATACAGTATCTGTCTGCCTGGGATGACATGATCAACAGACCACAATGCTTTGCCAGAGATGGTCTGCACCTGCCACCCCTGGGATTCAGGTTACTGGCTAAGGCTCTTACCACCCCTATAGTGCCTTTTTTAGGCAAAGTTCAAAGGACAAAACCACCACCATAACAGGTACAAGCATGCAAAATCTGAAGGTAATGCTACTCAATGCTAGAAGTCTAAACCTCAAAATGCACTCTCTCGAGGCACTCCTAAAAACGGAGAACATCGATATCTGTGCAGTAACTGAGACCTGGTTCAAGGCTCCAGAGAGCACCCCTGCAATACCAGGCTACAACTCTTACCACACTTTTCGGCCACCAAACCAGGACCAAAACACTAAAGGTGGAGGAGTGTTCATATTCACCAAGGATATTCACAACACCAGACTAGTTTCCCAACACAATTCGTCTGAAATTCTCCAGGTGCAACTAACACTAGGTAAGATTGCAATCCAAACTGTAGCTTGCTAGAGATCCCACACCATGCCCCAAGATTCTCACTACACCTTTCTAAACATACTGGAAAATATTAAGATGCAACCAAACACCCTAATACTGGGGGATTTCAACTACCCTGCCATTAACTGGGAAAACTACTTATGTACCAAAACCTTTGCCCAACGGTTCTTGGAATTCATAAATTCCAATGCCCTGGATCACCTAATCCTTAGTCCCACTAGAGGCTCCAATATCCTAGACCTGGTCATTACCAACATGGGAAATCGATGGTCCACATCTATGTCACCCCCTCGTTGGTCAGGTCTGACCATAAGCTAATCTCCCTTGACATCCACATCCCACCCCCACCCCCCAGTAAGGAAACCTCCGTAAAAAACTTCTCCAAAGCCAACTTCTGCTACTCAAGTCAGAAGTGACAAATCTTCATGACACCCATGCAGATGGGAACTGAAAGTTCGACTGCTGAATCCTTCACTAAGGCACTGTACGAGCATATCCACTCGTGCATGAATCGTGCCATCCCCAATAGAACCAAGAAGCTCTCCTCCAAAAAAAGGAAGCCAATCTGGTGGTCCCTTGCCATAAACAAACTTTACAACAAAAGGAAGAAACTGTTGCAGAAAAGAGAAAAATCCCAGGATGCAAAAAACTCCCTTACCAGCCTCAGTAAGAAGCTGATATCCCTCATAAAACCCTCCAAAGCTAGTTATGAAAATAAAAGTGCCAACAATTCCAAAGACAACCACAAGGCATTCTATAGCTATGTCAATAATCTAAATGGCAATGCTCAGATCTACAACAGAATGGCATTAAATATACTGATCCCAAGGTTATTGCCAATATTCTGGCAGATTGATTCAGTGCAAACTTCACCCCCTTCTCTCACCCCCTTAAAGGCCCAACTCAATACCCAAAGATAGCCAAATTCGGTAATAATGGCCACACAGGTAAAAAACGTACTTTCCAAAGCTAAGAATACAGCATCCATGGGACCAGATGACATCCCAGGCTGTGTACTACATGAACTACAAAATGAACTGGCACCTCACCTAAGTGTCATGTTTAATCATAGCCTCACCTCAGGCTTTGTGCCCACTGAGTGGCACACAGCTACAGATATCCCACTCCACAAGGGGAGATCCACCTTGGATCCCAGGAACTACCACCCCATCAGTCTGATGAGCCTGATCTGCAAGGCCATGGAATGTATTATCATGGAACCTATAAACAAAGATATTGGCAACCTTCAGACACTGGACCCCATGCAGTTTGGGTTCATGAAGGGCTGATCTTGTCTCCTGAACCTGATTGACTTCTTCGAGTCAGTCTCCAGAGCCATGGACAAGGGTAAGGTGGTACACACAGCCTATCTGGACCTTACCAAGGCCTTTGACACCATCCCCCACTCTGGAATCATAGATAAACTTTCTATGCTGGGCATTAATCTCTACGTCACTTGGGTTGCTAACTGGCTTACTGACAGAACCCACACTGTAAAAGTAACTGACTCCAAATCCAGCTCCAGATAAGTGACAAGTGGAGTACCTCAGGACCAAAACACTAAAGGTGGAGGAGTGTTCATATTCACCAAGGATATTCACAACACCAGACTAGTTTCCCAACACAATTCGTCTGAAATTCTCCAGGTGCAACTAACACTAGGTAAGATTGCAATCCAAACTGTAGCTTGCTAGAGATCCCACACCATGCCCCAAGATTCTCACTACACCTTTCTAAACATACTGGAAAATATTAAGATGCAACCAAACACCCTAATACTGGGGGATTTCAACTACCCTGCCATTAACTGGGAAAACTACTTATGTACCAAAACCTTTGCCCAACGGTTCTTGGAATTCATAAATTCCAATGCCCTGGATCACCTAATCCTTAGTCCCACTAGAGGCTCCAATATCCTAGACCTGGTCATTACCAACATGGGAAATCGATGGTCCACATCTATGTCACCCCCTCGTTGGTCAGGTCTGACCATAAGCTAATCTCCCTTGACATCCACATCCCACCCCCACCCCCCAGTAAGGAAACCTCCGTAAAAAACTTCTCCAAAGCCAACTTCTGCTACTCAAGTCAGAAGTGACAAATCTTCATGACACCCATGCAGATGGGAACTGAAAGTTCGACTGCTGAATCCTTCACTAAGGCACTGTACGAGCATATCCACTCGTGCATGAATCGTGCCATCCCCAATAGAACCAAGAAGCTCTCCTCCAAAAAAAGGAAGCCAATCTGGTGGTCCCTTGCCATAAACAAACTTTACAACAAAAGGAAGAAACTGTTGCAGAAAAGAGAAAAATCCCAGGATGCAAAAAACTCCCTTACCAGCCTCAGTAAGAAGCTGATATCCCTCATAAAACCCTCCAAAGCTAGTTACGAAAATAAAAGTGCCAACAATTCCAAAGACAACCACAAGGCATTCTATAGCTATGTCAATAATCTAAATGGCAATGCTCAGATCTACAACAGAATGGCATTAAATATACTGATCCCAAGGTTATTGCCAATATCCTGGCAGATTGATTCAGTGCAAACTTCACCCCCCCTTCTCTCACCCCCTAAAGGGCCCATCTCAATACCGAAAGATAGCCAAATTCCGGTAATAATGGCCACACAGGTAAAAAACGTACTTTCCAAAGCTAAGAATACAGCATCCATGGGACCAGATGACATCCCAGGCTGTGTACTACATGAACTACAAAATGAACTGGCACCTCACCTAAGTGTCATGTTTAATCATAGCCTCACCTCAGGCTTTGTGCCCACTGAGTGGCACACAGCTACAGATATCCCACTCCACAAGGGGAGATCCACCTTGGATCCCAGGAACTACCACCCCATCAGTCTGATGAGCCTGATCTGCAAGGCCATGGAATGTATTATCATGGAACCTATAAACAAAGATATTGGCAACCTTCAGACACTGGACCCCATGCAGTTTGGGTTCATGAAGGGCTGATCTTGTCTCCTGAACCTGATTGACTTCTTCGAGTCAGTCTCCAGAGCCATGGACAAGGGTAAGGTGGTACACACAGCCTATCTGGACCTTACCAAGGCCTTTGACACCATCCCCCACTCTGGAATCATAGATAAACTTTCTATGCTGGGCATTAATCTCTACGTCACTTGGGTTGCTAACTGGCTTACTGACAGAACCCACACTGTAAAAGTAACTGACTCCAAATCCAGCTCCAGATAAGTGACAAGTGGAGTACCTCAGGGTTCAGTCCTGGGACCACTCTTGTTTGGCACCTACTTCTCTGAAGTACAGGCCAACACTAAGGGACTCTGGCTAACAAAGTTCACAGATGACTGCATACTAGGAGCCATTATTGAAGCCCCAAATGATGTGAATATTCTACAAAAGCATCTTACAGAAACAGATGCTTGGTGCCAAAGCCATGGGCTCAAGCTCAATGCCAAGAAATGTATAGTTATCCCCTTTGGGAAAAAACATATACCTGTGAATTACCACATAGGTGGCAGTACACTAAACACCGAAAGTGTGATAAGAGACTTAGGGACCCAGGTGGACAGTGGTCTCACCTTCGATAACCACATCGCCACAACAGTCAGGAAATCCTTCTATGTGGCACACCTCAATACTAAGGGCTTTTCATACAGAAAAAAAGGAGGTCATTGTCCCACTGTACTCATCCCTCATTAGACCTATTATAGGATACAATGCCCCGTTTTGTATGTACCTCCCAAGACATCTGCAACAACTGGAAAGGCCGCAGAAATACCTCACTAAAAGAATCACAGGCCTAAAGCAGATACCCTATGCTGACCATCTAAAAAAACTCCACTTATACTCTGTGGCATATCGTCTACTCAGAGGTGGTCTCTGCTTAGCATACAAGGCCATGTCAAACCCAGAGCTGTTGGACATGCTACACTTAAAGAAATCCCAATCCCTCAGAGACACACACTCCAGGGATCTAAACCTTGTCATCACAATGAACAAAACATGCTGGAGGGATAGGTTCTTGACCCAGAGACTCCCCAGACTCTGGAATAGACTGCCCATACATGTCAAGTAGAGCGCCTCTTTGGCCTCTTCAGAAGGAACCTTGATGATTGGATGGGAGATAGGAAATTCACCCTGGGGATCACGTCAGTCACCCTGCTAGACAGTGGTCCAGGGAAGTAAATACTATGGGAAGAAATAGCCAGGGAATTGTTATGGCTAGGCTTGTATAGGCCCTAGGGCCGACAGCCTAGTACCAACCTATGAACCTATGGAGAGCTAACTAATGGATGCTTTGATGAACTGCAGGAGATGGGTTTTGTGTCAGTGAATGTGTTCACTGATATTAACATATATACTCTATGTCTAGCTTTAAGTAACTGAAGTTCAAAGGGTGATATTGCTAGGCAGTTACAGAAGAAAGCATCTAGGAGCAAATATACAAGCAGGGTGCTGGAGCCACTGCTGTTGTGGGATGACATACCTGGATGATACAACTCAGGTAGTAGTGGATGACAAACATATAGAAGAACATCCAAAAAAATATCAGGCATATCCAGCGTGATACACTGGTGAGTGGAACAGAAGCAAATATAGCACTACAGCTGATTTTTAATGAGGAGCCTTTGGTCCCCCTGGAAAACATTTGTGCTTCAACAAGTTGTGCACTTACTACTGTAGTAGGCAACTCTCTCAGTTCAGAAACTTCAATGTCTTTGGGTATTATTCCTTCTCCAGATATTCATCAAATAAAATGAGGCATGTGAATTTAGGATGCACATGAGTTTAATTTTAATTGATATGTGTAGTTGAGCAAAGGCAATAAGAAAACAAAACCCTACAACATAACTGCTGAGACGGTAAAAGGTTTTCTTTCCTGAAAATCTAGTTGATTTCTGGAAGTGCTGAAATCACCTTTTGCATGAAAGACTAATATGCTTGGTATCATCCTTTTTACCAGTACTTTATTTTTTAACAGCGAAGAGAATTGCAACTCACCTTGGCCATAGTTCGCTTTTATTCTAAAGAGTTTGTCAATGGCTGATGCTTTTCAAGACAGGTGCCGCTGCTCTTCTGAAGAGTGAAAGAAAAATGCATGCCAACTGTCAAAACAGCTGTAAATAATAAATAACACATAGAACAACAATCTGAATCAGCTGTGACTGAACACTTCTTTAGCTAGCCATAGTGACATAAATGGAAAAATGAATTCCCCAGGTAACAACATAAAGGTTTTAATTAGCTACTCAGATGACCATCATTACTCAGCATATTTGCACAGCAGGTGTTATTTTCAACTTTAATATTTCCTTTTGACAGATCAGTCATTTCCCCCCTCTTCTCTATACAGTTCTGTTGGTGCTTCCATGGCAGAGAAATGAGTAATTGTCTATGTTGTTATGTTTTTGTGATAAATAGAATGCTTAGTACTCTTCTGGCAGTGGTATCAGCCAATAACAACACATAGAGCAACATCAGTAAAGGTATAATTACTGCTGTTGTGTTTGTTGATATAACTCAGGCATTCAAGACACCGTACCTCAGCTTAATTCTGGAAAAATTACAGAGACTCAGTTTTGGGGAAAATTGTATACTTTGGCTCAAAAACCTCATGCAGGAGAGGTCCTTCAAAATCCTCTGCAATAATATGCAGAAGTAGGTACACAGTACTGGAGTACCTCAGGACTCTATCCTAAGTCCCCTCCTGTTCTCTCTATTCCTCCATGATATTACTCAAGACTTACCTAACCACACTCTAATTATGTATGCAGATGATATACTACTACTACTACTTAGCCAGCAAAAAACAAACTTACCTGCAACAAAAAGCAAAGATCAAATTCACACACCTATGCAAGCTGTTCCATACAAACAAATTCCAAATCAGTAGTATAAACCTGTCGGGTGCCAGGATCCGCCGCATAACGCATGCACTCAGGTCACTCCACAGCAAGTACAAATATGACTCTGTTATTGTCCATGTTGGTGTGAATGACCTGAGACGTACCCCTCTGGACTTCATGAAAAGAGACATGGAGGAGCTCTCCGATCTTGTAGCCCAGGCAGGTATGACCCTAGTCTTGAGTAGCATCCTGCCATCACCCAGAATGATACCACAGTACAAGGACAAAATGATTGACTTCAACAATTGACTAAGCTTCTGGTGTCATTCTAAGGGAATCCAGTATCTGTCTGCCTGGGATGACATGATTGACAGACCACGCTGCTTTGCCAGAGACGGCCTGCACCTGTTGCCCTTGGGATTCTGGATACTGGCAAAGGCTCTTGCCACCCCTATAGTGCCTTTTTTAGGTAAGGTTCACATGACAAATTCACCACCGTAACAGGTACAAGCAAGCAAAATCTGAGGGTAATGCTTCTCAATGCTAGAAGTCTAAATCTCAAAATGCACTCACTCGAGGCACTCCTTAAAATGGAGAACATCGACATCTGTGCAGTGACAGAGACCTGGTTCAAAGTTCCAGAGAGCACTCCTGCATTACCAGGCTATAATTCATACCATACCTTTTGGCCACCAAACCCGGACCGAAACATAAAGTGGAGGCGTGTCCATATTCATTAAGGATATCCGCACCTGCAAGCTAGTTGCTCAGCATAATGCATCCGAGATTATCCAAGTTCAACTAACTCTGGGCAAAGCCACAATCCAGATTGTAGCTTGCTACAGTCCCCCCCACCATGCCCCAGGATTCCCACTCCTCTTTTCTTGATACACTGGAAAATATTAAGGTACAACCCAGCAACCTAATAATGGGTGATTTCAACTACCCCACCATTAACTTGGAAAATTACTCGTGTACCAACTCTTTTGCTCAACGTTTTCTGGAATTCATCAATTCCAGTGCCTTGGATCAACTTATCCACCCCCCCACCAAGGGCAGGAATATCCTAGACCTGGTCATCACCAACATGGGCGACTGGTGTTCCACACCAGAGGTCAGCTCCTCGTTGGTCAGATCTGACCACAAGCTAATCTCCCTAGACATCCACATCCCGCTCCCACTCCCAATTAGGAAAACAACTGTAAAAAATTTCTCCAAAGCCAACTTCACGCTTCTTAAGACAGAAGTGGCAAACTTCACAACACCCATGCAGATGGACAATGGAGTTACGACTGCTGAATCCTACACAAATGCACTTTATAAGCACTTACACGAGTGCATGGATCATGCTATTCCTAACAGAATCAAGATGCTGTCCTCCAAAAAAAGGAAGCCAATCTGGTGGTCTTCTGCCATAAACAAACTCTACAACAGAAGAAAAAAACTGTTGCAAAAAAAAGAGTAAAATCCCACGATTGGACGAACTCCCTGGTCAGCCTCAGTAAGAAGCTGAGATCCTTCATAAAATCCTCCAAAGCTAGTTATGAAAACAAAATCGCCACTGATTCTAAAGACAGCCACAAAGCATTCTATAGTTATGTCAAGAATCTCAATGGCAACACTCAGATCTGCTCTGAGTTACAGCACAATGACACTAAATATACAGAACCAACTGATATTGCCAACATCCTGGCAGATAAGTTCAGTTCTAACTTTACCCCCCTCTCACCCCCTAAAGGGCCCATCTTTATACTGGAGGAATGCAAAGTTCCTGTAATCATGGCTGCACAGGTAAAAACCTCACTCTCCAAAGCCAAGAACACAGCATCCATGGGACCTGACAACATCCCAGGCTGCCTTCTACACAAACTACAGAATGAACTGGCACCCCACCTAAGAACCATGTTCAATCATAGCCTCACCTCAGGCTTTGTGCCCATTGAATGGCGCACTGCGACAGTTATCCCACTCCACAAAGGGGGGGGGGCACAACAGACCCCGGGAACAACCGCCCCATTAGCCTGACGAGTCTGGTCTGCAAGGCCATGGAACGTATCATCATGGAACTCAAACAAAGACATTGGAGATCTCTAAACTCTGGACCCCACACAGTTCGGGTTTGTAAAAGGCAGATCATGTCTCCTAAACCTGATAGACTTCTTTCAAGCAGTCACCAAAGCCATAGATGAGGGTAAGGTGGTTCACACAGCCTATCTAGATCTCGCCAAGGCATTCAGTACCATCCCCCACTCTGGAATTATAGATAAACTCACTAAATTAGGTATAAATCCCCATGTCACAAGATGGGTTGCCAACTGGTGTACTGACAGAACCCACACTGTGAAAGTAGCAACTCCAAATCAGACTTCAGACCAGTGACAAGTGGAGTACCACAGGGTTCAGTCCTGGGTCCTCTCCTGTTTGATATCTACTTCTCTGAAGTACAGGCTAACACAGAAGGTCTTTGACTAATTAAATTCGCAGATGACTGCAAACTAGTAGCCATAATCACAACTCCTAATGATGTGGACATCCTACAAAAGGGCCTCACTGAGACAGATGACTGGTGTCAAAACCATGGTGTCAAGCTCAATGCCAAAAAGTGCATTGTCATCCTCTTTGGTTAAAAACTCTGTACCAATGAGCTACCACATAGGCGGTAGTCTACTTAACACTGAAGGTTTGATAATATAATGGACAGTAGTCTCTCCTTTGATAATGACATCGCCACAGTGGTCAGGAAATCCTTCTACATGGCACACCTCATCACAAAAGGTTTCTCATCTAGAAAAAAAGAGGTAATTGTTCCCCTCTACTCATCACTCATTAGACCCATTATAGAGTACACAGCCCCTTTTGGTATGTACCTCACAAGACATGTACAACAACTGGAAAGGCCACAGAAATACCTCACAAAGAGGATTACTGGCCTCAAACAGATGCCCTACGCAGACCGACTCAAAAAACTCCAGCTTTACTCCGTCGCATATCGCCTATTCAGAGGTGATCTCTGCCTAACATACAAAGCTGTGTCAAACCCAGAGCTGTTAGACATGCTCCACTTAAAGAAATCCCAATCCCTCCGAGCTACACGCTCTAGGGACCTAAACCTTGTCACCACAATAAACAGAACATGCTGGAGGGATAGATTCCTGTCCCAGAGACTTCCCATACTCTGGAACAGACTACCTATCTATGTCAAACACAGAGCTCCTCATTAGCACTCTTCAAGAAAAATCTTGATGATTGGATAGGTAATAAGAAATTCATCCCAGGGATCACTTCTGTGGTTCTGCTTGACAGGGGCACAGGAAAATAATTTTCTTGGGTGGGAAAGCCAGGGTACCTTTTTGGCTAGGCTTGTATAGGCCCTAGGTCCAATAGCTTAGTACCTACCTATGAACCTATAAAAACAAATATTGTGCTGTTTGCTTCCAAAAAGAAAGTGTCATCCCTAATTGCCTCACAAATAAAAGACTTAAAGGATAATTAGATTTCAAACGTTACGCACATAAGAATTACCTTAACACCTTAATTTAACAAGAGATGCCTCTCTAAGCTTCAGTACTCATACAGACAACGTTACCTATAGACATACCTCTCAACTTCTTAGAGTAAGAAATCTGGACAAAGCCATTAATAAAAGTGGGACAAAGGCCTAAAATAGGGACAATTTTTTAAATATTGCTCTTACAAACAGAAAGTTAATAGAATAACAGGTTTTGCATTAGTATTATTTTCTGAAGGGTATGACGTCTGAAACTCAAATGTCTGTCATTATTTTCTAACTTCCCTCTTCAATGATTTGCCACTAATTTGCCAGAAACCACAATTTTATGAAAAATGGACCAAAAATATGAGGCAAAAATCTGGACATTATGCAAAACTCTGTACAGTTGAGAGGTATGCCTATAGAGTTCTCTCAAATTTAAAATATTGTTACAGACCCTCATGTCTTATCCTTTCAGAAGGAAGAATGCCCTTAGTTAAAAGGGTACTGCTTCCCGAGCTTGAATATGCCCTACCTCTTATAATCCTCTACTCTATACAAAATACACAAAAAATTCAAATATTTATCCTCCAGGCAGATATGAACTGTCACCACTGCATCCTCCTCTACAACAAGGCACGCTGTCTACCTTTTACAAATAGAACTACTTACCTATTAAGTACCCTGATGCTTTAAAGTTCTTCTTAAAAGAGAACCCAACAGGTCTACCCTCTTAAAAGCAGCCAAGAAAGCACACTCATTCTACTCTAAACCAGATTCAAATGAACAGTTGGTGAAAAAGGTTTACTATCATATCGTCACAATGACATTGTGCGAGTGTTCAGATTTCTGAATCAAAATATCGAAAATCACAAGAACGAACAAACTAAATGTAGAATGCAGCATCTCTGTAAAGTTGACATCTCAGAAATGTCAACTTTGCTGAAAATACTACACTTTCGGTCAGCAATAACAAAATGCTTTTGCAGGGGGGCAAGCCCCCCCTGCTACTTATATATACAAACTCCGAGATCGCACTACAGTGAGGGAAAGGGTACATTTCTGAACTCCACTAGAGTGTGATCTACATTCAAGATGTTGAAATGCACAATAGTGCATGCACACTAGCATTCACTGTTGGGCATTTTTTTTGTTATTTCAAATTGTTGAATAAGGTGATTGGACATACAGAATTCAAATGAAGTCCAATCGCCCTTTTGATTGTAAACCGGTGAAAAAGCCTTCTCCAGGATAAGACCAGCAATGTGGAATTAACTATCCTCTGAGATAAAAAAAATGAAATAAAATAAAAAAATTACTCCTGCTCCTTAGTACCCTTCAAGAAGGATCTTAAACTTATTTACAAAATGAAACTACGCTGGGTAAATGCCTGCAATTTATTCAGCACATGTAATCACCCACAATTAATCCTGTAAATGTAATAAATAAAGGAACTCTACCACATGGTAAATTCTCAACTAGACTTTCTGTATATATTTACTGTTACTGTTATTTACTGCTCTCTGTATGAAACCTGTGTCTGTCTGCATGTTTTCCTGTTTGTAAAACTGTACCTGTGTAGTGACTAAAAAGGGTGACTAGATGAGCTCATTTACGCAGTTCTTCTTCTTTGGCTTTTCCTGGTTAGGGGTCACCACAGCGGATCACCTGTCCGCTCATGATTGGCAGTGGAGTTTTATGGTGTTAAGTTGCCAGCCCGATGCCCAACCTTACACAGAAGGCACACATACACACACACTCACACCTAGGGCCAATTTAGAGTGTCTAATCCACCTACAGCATGTCTTTGAGATGTGGGAGGAAACCGGAGCACCCGGAGGAAACCCATGTGACCACAGGGAGGACATGAGCTCATTTACGCAGTTATCAAACTGAAAAACAACATAAAAATAAAAAAGTGAAAATCAGTTGCTAGAAAGGAGAATTTCCAGCCATATTCTTAGTTAATTTTACTCAACATACTATCACAGAGCACTTTACATGTTGTAACATGTTATGTCCTTTTTATATTTCCTCTATTAATGAAGCTATATAAATTGCATTAGTTTTCAGTTTAGCATATCCATTTTTCTTCTTTTTTCTGTGGATTGTTTTTAGACTTTATAAAACAAACTAAAATGCAAGAGTTTAAAAAGAATTGATGGTTATTTTGTGGACTTTATTAATAAAACCAAAATAAAGAGAAAAGAAAAAAGTAATTGCTAGTGTCTGTAAGGCTGCATTGCCATTCAAGTACAGCATTTTGATTAGTTACTTACTGCACAATTAGATGCGGTGGTGCAGCAGTAGCATTGTTGCCTCACAGCAAGAGGTTCTCCCGTTCGATTCTCGGCTTGGGTTGGGAGTGCCTTCTGTGTGGAGTCTGCATGTCCTCCCCGCGGTTGAGTGGGCGTTTGAAAGACATGCGTTGAATGGGCGTGCCTTCATTGAAGGTTGGGCATCGGGCTGGCAACTCGACACCATAAAAAACAACTGCCAATCATTAGCAGACTGGAGTTCCACTGTGGTGACCCCTAACCGGGAAAAGCCAAAAGACAAACAACTTACTGCACAATTAGATATGTTTAGTGCATTACTTGCATTCAGACTGGCAGCACCCAGTACATTCATAAAGCAAGCAGATCAGATTATAGCATACCATCAGGCAAAGCGCTAGCCAATGGTAAGTGGCCAGAGTTTGTATTCATACAGTATTTTATGAGAGGTTGTGAACTAAGTGAGGCAGGTTGTGAGATAAGAGAAGTATATATATATATATTTTGTGGCTACTCTGGCAATATTCCTTATCAGTAGTAAATTAAATAAATTATTCAGGAATTTGAAGAAGCCATTTTAGGTCTTCTTTTTGAATGCAGTTTCACCAGTTAGAAAACGAAGTTGAACTCAGTTCTGTCACATATGGCTATACACTATTCTTAGGAAGACACTACTTTCAATATATTACTATCAGTGATCTTGACACCAGAATTTAGGAAAACACTTCTGGTGTTAATAACTGCTTATTGAGATGGTATCTGCCTTAATGAATGTAGTTTATAATATAGTGAGAGGAAATGTGTGATTACACGTCAGTTGTTTTTCTTTGTTGGTGATCTTCACTTCTCCCTTAATAACATACATTATCTACACTGGAAATTTACTAGTAACATATAGACTTTTTGTGTTTGTTCACTCCCCCGCCAGTCTTCTTCCCTATTGCCCCATCCACCACTGGGTCTACCAGCCCCTTCTTTCATCCCACATATCAACACAGATTGTTTTGTGACTGTGGCTTGTACGAAACTTAAGGGCATCCTGCAGGTCTTACTGGCAACTGTTTCTGAGAGGGAGAGGGATTTTTTTATGTTATGACCTATTTTCCTGTCCCTCCCTCCTCCCCTTTGCCTATCCTAGAGGTGTCTGAGGGCTACATGGACAACGCCACCCCTCAAGAACAAACAAGATAAACATGCCTTCCATAGGCACATCCATCCTCACTGCCAGTGTCTCAGATACCTGAACTGCTAATTGAACCAGGGTCAAAATTAGGGCTTTAAACATCTACCTCAAGGTTCTGGCCCCGAATATTCTTTTTTGATCTATACTATAAGTTTGATGGATCAGTTAAATTATAAAAACATACTGAAAGTTATGAAAGCATTGACTGTAGAGGTGATGGTCAATGAGCTGTTATTCCTTGAGAACAACAGTTTGCAGCATCACAGAAATGAGGCTTCATAACAAGAGTACTGTTTCTCAATGAGAGTGCTATAATGTTCATCATTTCATTATATATCATAATATAGAAGAACTAGTACTCATTTATATTAAGCAAAAACTTACATCACATTTACAACTGGTTTCTAGTAAAATAAAAATGTTACATGTTTATAATTAATGTCATGGATAAGAATATACATTTCTTTGACACTGTTAGCCTTCTCCCTCTCTCATATGAGGAAAATTATGTATTCTTAAAGAGTATATGAAAAGCTGATACAGCTAGAAGTTCTACTGCAATGAGTGATTTAAATTTTTTTAGCATCCGCTATGGATTATAGCACAGTATTAATATGTACACTCAAAGATTTCTAGAATTAACATTAATAATAGCTTGTCAGGAAGCAGAAAGAAAACATATTTCTGTTGTTTGTACCTATGCACCTAACAACCATCTTTAGCATTCAGCCTTATAAGACATCAAGGAAGAGGTAACCTGTACGGTATTAATCCTACTACTACTGACTCTGCAGTTCTACTGGCATACTTCAATGCTTATAGTGATAATAATAAAGGTACATGGAGAGGAATGACTTAGAGAAAAGGCTTGCCAGATCTGAACTATAATAGTGAACTGGTAATGAATTTCATTGCTAGCAACAGTCTGTTATGAGCACCCTGATAGAACACAAAGTTGCTCATAAACGTATCTGGTGCCACAGCAATTTAAGCCAGTGATCCATGAATTACTTTGTACTTATGCCATTAGAGCTTAGACCTTATGTTGTGGACACAAGGGTCGATATAGCTTCTGAGACAAGCCAAGTGCCATGACACAGAGGGATAAAGCTATAACTATTGTCCAAGAGACCTGGGTGTTTGAGGCACTGGCATGGAGGTTGGGTTGGGTGTGCCTATTGTGAGGGGCGACTTTCATCTCAGTGTATCTGGTGGGAAGTATGGTCCATAAAGAGGGGAGTAGCTCTTGAATGGTTGCAGGATGAGTATAGTGGGGGGAGAAGGGGAAGGACAAGATGGTAAGTCTTCATGAAAAAAAATCCCTCTCCCTCACTGAAGCAGTTGTCAACAAAGCCCCCAGGATGGTCTTATGTTCCACCGAAAACACTGAAAAAACCTCCACAGCAACTGGTAAAATCCAGCAGCTTTAATGTACCACACACTGGTTGAGCGCTTTCTTTCCTACTGAAGGGACTTCATCAGAACTAATTCAGTTTCACAACCCAGCCCTTTTATGAATAAAACATCCAATTATCCAATTAATTATGCTACACAATCACATAAAATTCTAAAAGGAGAATGCATATGGCAAATCTATAAATGCAACAGTATAAACAATTCATGGCAATTACATCATAAAATTACACATATCTAAAAAAATGATAATAAAAAATAGACATACCCTATGAACCATAAAATATCCACTAATATGTCTATAACTTGTAGTATTACTCTAAAATGTTTTTTTAACTTCAAAAGACATGCAATATTCACAATTTCATTAATACCAGGTGCCTGGGTGGCATTCAACATTAGCTGCCACCTTAACTCACATATGTCTAAATGTACATTCAGAACTCTACCCTGAGGGTCTTTAAGCAACTGTTGCAAAATAGAAAACTTAAAAATGTGGTCTTTATTCTCAGAAATATGCCTACTCAAGGCATTAGTCATTTTGTTGTTTCTTATGTCCAATAAATGCTCCTTAAACCTATCCTTAAATCGTCTACAAGTTTTGCCCACATAAAAGGCAGGACATAACTGGCATCTAGCCACATATACCACATTCTTACTGCAACAGTTGAAATGCCCTCCAATGTGAATATACAGTCCATTTAGCCTTATATACTCTGGGGTCTCTGCTATATTCATACAGCAGCTTCCCATTCCATACTTAAAATTCCCCCATTTTCTACTAGATGTAACCACTCCTACATTTCCTTTGGACTCTAACAGGTTGATGGTTGATATAAATGGTGTATTCCAAAGCTTCTAGTACAGAATAGAGAGCAGAAGCCTTGGAAGCTACCATATGTTAAAGACTGTAGCTCAATGTGTGTGTATATACCTTTAAGAAGCTATCCAAGGGCTTGCACAAGTGTATAAATACTGAACATGTGCAAGTCTGACTGCCATTTTGTATTAGGTGTTGAGATGTACATATGTATGTATGTAAGGTCTGTCTGTTAACCAGTTCATTTCTGTTTTATGATGCTGCTTTCCATCCTGATGTGTTTTTATGTGTTAAAGCATCTAAATGAAATATCCCACCTGCTTGTCATCTGTTAGATAAGCGACATGGTGTCAGAAGTGGCATGCCTAAATATATGGTGTTAGAAGTGGTATGGTTAAAATGAGTTGAAGCCAGGATGGAATCCAAATTCTTCAGTCTGAGTTTGAGAGGCACTTGGTTGGAATTGGAGGAATATAAAGGAGAGAATCATCCCTACTGTATGTATACTTCACAAAACAGGTCAGAAATGAATTTCAGATGTTAAAACTTGCTCAGCACTATTTCTTATTCACAAAATGTGAAATGGGGCTTACTGAACATTCTAAATGAAATTCGCAAAAACCAATATGTATGATATTGCTAAAAAACATCTGAAGTAAAACAGAAGAACTTTGAAATAAAGTCTGAATTACATAAAACAAATAAAATAAGAGAAAACGACAGCATTTTCAGTGTGTGCTTAGTGAATCCATATTTTTCATATTAATCAAAGATATTCAAGTTATCAAAGGTCTATAAAGTGTTCGCATGTTTGCGCAGTATTTCAATAAAGTTATAGGTTCATAGGTTCATAGATTGATACTAGTCCATCAGCCCTAGGGCCTATACAAGCCTAGCCATAACAATTCCCTGGCTAGTTCTTCCCACATTATTTACTTCCCTGGACCCCTGTTTAGCAGGACGACTGACGTGATCCCCGGGGTGAATTTTCTTTCTCCCATCCAATCATCAAGGTTCCTTTTGAAGAGGACCAAAGAGGCACTTGTATGTTAAGCAGTGATCGCCTCTGAGTAGACAATATGCGACAGAGTATAGCTGGAGTTTTTTAAGGCGATCAGCGTAGGGCATCTGCTTTAGGCCTGTGATTCTTTTAGTGAGGCATTTCTGCGGCCTTTCCAGTTGTTGCAGATGTCTTGAGCAGTACATACCAAACGGGGTGTTGTATTCTATAATGGGTCTAATGAGGGATGAGTACAGTGGATCAATGACCTCCTTTTTTCTGGATGAAAAGCCCTTAGTGATGAGGTGTGCCACATAGAAGGATTTCCTGACTGTTGTGGCGATGTGGTTATTGAAGGTGAGACCACTGTCCACTTGTATCCCTAAGTCTCTTATCACACTTTTGGTGTTTAGAGTACTGCCACCTATATGGTAATTCACGGGTACATGTTTTTTCCCCAAAAGGGATAACTATACATTTCTTGGCATTAAGCTTGAGCCCATGGCTCTGGCACCAAGCATCTGTTTCTGTAAGGCCCTTTTGTAGAGTATCCACATCATTTGGGGATTCAATAATGGCTCCCAGTTTGCAGTCATCTGCAAACTTTGTTAGCCAGAGTCCCTTAGTGTTGGCCTGTACTTTAGAAAAGTAGATGCCAAACAAGAGCGGTCCCAGGACTGAACCCTGAGGTACTGTACTTGTCACTTGTCTGAAGCTGGATTTGGAGTCGGCTACTTTTACATTGTGGGTTCTATCAGTAAGCTAGTTAGCAACCCATTGGGTGATGTAGGGATTAATGCCCAGCTTAGTAAGTTTATCTATGATTCCAGAGTGGGGGATCATGTCAAAGGCCTTGGCAAGGTCTAGATAGGCTGTGTGGACCACCTTACCCTTGTCTATGGCTCTGGAGACTGATTCGAGAAGTCAATCAGGTTCAGGAGACAAGATCGGCCCTTCACAAACCCAAACTGGGTGGGGTCCAGTGTTTGAAGGTTGCCAATGTCTTTGTTTATAAGTTCCATGATAATACACTCCATGGCCTTGCAGATAAGGCTCGTCAGACTGATGGGACGGAAGTTTCCGGGATCCAAGGTGGATCACCCCTTGTGGAGTGGGATAACTGTAGCTCTGTGCCACTCAGTGGGCATGAAACCTGAGGTGAGGCTATGATTAAACATGACACTTAGTTGAGGTGCCAGTTCATATTGCAGTTCATGTAGTACACAGCCCAGGATGTCACCTGGTCCCATGGATGCTGTATTCTTAGCTTTGGAGAGTGTGCTTTTTACCTGTGTGGCCGTTATTACCGGAATTTGGCAATCTTCCGATATTGAGATGGGCCATTTAGGGGGTGAGATGGGGGTGAAGTTGGCACTGAATTGATCTGCCAGGATATTGGCAATATCCTTGAGATCAGTATATTTAATGCCATTCTGTTTTAGTTCTGAGCAGATCTGAGCATTGCCATTTAGATTCTTGACATAGCTATAGAATGCCTTGTGGTTGTCTTTGGAATTTTTGGCAATTTTATTTTGATAACTAGCTTTGAAGGATTTTATGAGGGATCTCAGTTTCTTACTGAGGCTGGTAAGGGAGTTTTTTGCATCCTAGGATTTTCCTCTTTTCTGCAACAGTTTCTTCCTTTTGTTGTAAAGTTTGTTTATGGCAGGGGACCACCAGATTGGCTTCCTTTTTTTGGATGAGAGTATCTTGGTTTTATCTGGGATGGCACGATTCATGCATGAGTGGATGTGCTTGTACAGTGCCTTAGTATAGGATTCAATGGTTGAACTTTTAGTTCCCGTCTGCATGGGTGTCATGAAGTTTGTCAGTTCTGACTTGAGTAGCATGAAGTTGGCTTTGGAGAACTTTTTTTATGGAGGTTTGCTTATTGGGGGGTGGGGGTGGGATGTGGATGTTAAGGGTGATTAGCTTATGGTCAGACCTGACTAATGAGGGGGTGACCATAGGTGTGGAGCATCGATTTCCCATGTTAGTAATGACCAGGTCTAGGATATTGGAGCTCCTGGTAAGACTATGGATTAGTTGATCCAGAATGTTGGGATTTATGAATTCCAAGAACCGTTGGGCAAAGATGTTGGTACATGAGTAGTTTTCCCAGTTAATGGCAGGGTAGTTAAAATCACCCAGTATTAGAGTGTTTGGTTCTATCTTAATATTTTCCAGTATGTTTAGAAAGGTGTAGTGAGAATCTTGGGGTATGGTGGGGATCTGTAGCAAGTTACAGTTTGGATTGCAGTCTTACCTAGTGTTAGTTGCACCTGGAGAATTTCAGATGCATTGTGTTGGGCAACTAGCCTGGTGGTGTGAATATCCTTGATGAATATCGACACTCCTCCACCTTTAGTGTTTCGGTCCTGGTTTGGTGGCCGAAAAGTGTGGTAAGAGTTGTGGCCTGGTATTGCAGGGGTGCTCTCTGGAGCCTTGAACCAGGTCTCAGTTACTGCATAGACATTGATGTTCTCCATTTTTAGGAGTGCCTCGAGAGAGTGCATTTTGAGGTTTAGACTTCTAGCATTGAGTAGTATTTCGCAGAATAAGCCATTTCAGAACATATTCACAAAGTACAGTATTCCAAAAAGTTTATTGTGCATTTGCTTGTTATTACAAGCTCATAGAACTGTTTGCTCATACATACCTAGCCCAAAGGTTCTTGGAGTTCATAAACTCAAATGCTATGGAACAACTAGTCACCATTCCCACAAGAGGAGAAAATATACTAGATCTGATCATCACAAACATGGGGACCAAATGCTCCACACCGGAAGTATATCCCTCATTGGTGAGATCAGACCATAAATTAATCTCACTGGAGATCCACATCCCGCCCCCACCCCCAGCAAAAAAGACCACAGTGAAGAACTTCTCAAAAGCAAACTTCACACTTCTTAAGACTGGAGTGGTATCCTTCAAGGCCCCCGAGCCAGTGGAAACCACAACTCACGCTGCTGAAACCCTTACAAATGCCTTCTACGAGCACCTCCAGGAATGTATGGATCAAGCAATCCCTAATAAAATCAAGACCCTTTCCACCAAAGGCAGGCACCGGTCTGGTGGACCCCAGCCATAAACAAACTCTACAACAAGAGGAGAAAGCTACTACATGACAGAGCAAAATCCCTAAAAGGGAAGGCATCTCTGATCAATACTAGCAAAAAACTACAATCACTCATAAAATCATCCAAGGCCAACTTTGAGAGAAAAATCGCTAATGACACAAAAGACAATCATAAGGCCTTCTTTAGCTATGTTAGAAACCTGGGTGGAAACTCCCAGATATGCTCAGAATTAGTCCAAAATGATAAAAAAATCACTGAACCCACAGACATTGCCAACATACTGGCAGACAGGTTCAGTGCAAATTTCTCCCCCCCCCCCCCAAAAGGAGAAATATCTATCCCACCAGAGTCTAGCCAAACATTTCAGATGCCCAGGTGAGAGCTGCTCTCTCTAAAGCAAAAAACACAGCATCAATGGGACCGGACGGTGTCCCCGGCTGTGTGCTCAACGAACTCAATGAGGAACTAAACCCACACATAAGGCTGCTGTTTAATCTTAGCCTTACTACAGGATACTTACCCAAAGAATGGCGTACGGCAACTGTGGTCCCACTCCACAAAGGCGGTGCTTCTACGGACCCTGGAAATTACCGCCCCATAAGCTTGACGAGCCTTGTCTGCAAAGCTATGGAGAGGATCATAATGGAACTCATAAATAAAGACATTGGGGACCTACAGACACTGGATCCTACCCAATTTGGCTTTGTCAAGGGCAGATCCTGCCTCTTGAACTTGGTCGACTTTTTTGAAACAGTCACTAAGGCCATTGATGAGGGTAAGGCAGTTCACACAGCCTACCTTGACCTAGCAAAAGCGTTCGACACAATACCCCACTCGGGCATCATAGAAAAGCTCACCAGCTTAGATGTAAACCCATATGTCACAAGATGGGTTGCAAACTGGCTCAAGGACAGAACACACAGGGTTAGAGTTGCTGGTGCCATGTCAGACTCTAAGCCGGTCACGAGCGGTGTCCCACAGGGTTCAGTCCTGGGCCCCCTCTTGTTCGGCATTTATTTTTCTGAAGTGCAGGCAAACATAGGGGGTTGTGGCTGACAAAATTTGCAGATGACTGCAAACTGGGCACCATAATTGACACTCCATCAGACACAGACATCCTCCAGAGAGGTCTCATAGAAATGGATAACTGGTGCCAGAGCCATGGCCTTAAGCTAAATGCCAAAAAATGTATAGTCATGCCCTTTGGGAAAAACAAGGTAACCCCTAATTACCACATAGGTGGTAATCCATTAAACATGGAAGAAGTTATCAGGGACCTGGGGACCCAAGTTGACAGTAACCTCTTTTTTGACACTCACGTTGCCAAAGTGGTTAGGAAGACCTTCTACATTGCCCACCTGATCATGAAGGGATTCACATCCAGATCAGGAGAGGTCATTGTACCCCTGTATTCTTCACTTATCAGACCAATGATTGAGTACAACGCCCCATTCAGAATGTACCTTACCCGACACCTGCAGCAGTTGGAAAGACCCCAAAAGTTCCTCACCAAAAGGATAAAGGGGCTCAAACATATGTCATACGATGCCCGACTGAAGAAACTCCAGCTCTATTCAGTCGCATACCGTCTGTTCAGAGGTGATCTGTGCCTGACACACAAGGCCATGTCCAACCCGGAATTAATGGACATGCTCCACCTCAAAAAATCCAAATCCACCAGAGCCACGAGAGCAAGAGACTTAAACCTCAACACGGATATAAATAGGACGTGCTGGAGGGACAGATTCATCACCCAGAGACTCCCTACACTATGGAACAGAATCCCAGTCCATGTGAGGCAGAGCCCCTCACTGACTCTGTTCAAGAGAAATCTTGACGAGTGGATGGGAGATCGTAGGTTTACCCCGGGAATCATATCTGTATCACTGCTGGACAGAGGCACAACAAACTAATGGGTATAGTATTCTCATCCTAAGGGGTGGTGAAAGCCACACACACTCTGGCTAGGCTTATAAATGTCCTAGGGCAGATAGCCTAGTATGAACCTATGAACCTATGAATAATTACAAGGGCCATATTTTTAGTGTGTTTGTACATACTTTGTGGGCATGGCAGATGGATTTCAAAATCCCAGTGCACTTGTGTTTGACAGTAATATTGCTGAGAACTGGAGAGTGTTTGAGCAAGAGTATGACATTTTCATACAGGCTGCATTTTCTGATAAAGATGACTTTACAAAGGCATTTATTCTACTTAATTTAGCTGGGTCAGAAGCCATAGAAAGGGAATGTTCATTTGTGTATGCACCTGTTATCTATATAGGAGAGGGGGAAAATCATCATATTGTTGTACCAATGAAGGAAACACACAAAAGGAGGTTCTCCACAGCTGAAAAATATAAAATGTTGAAAAAAACTCCCATCTTCACTTCAAGAGTTTTAATAACACAAAAAAACGAGTACAGGATCCAGAAACAGTGAGCACTTTCACGTTTAAATACGTTTCATCAGACTTCAATGTTTAACACAGTACTCTATCAGATGTTTTATACCATTGCTCTAATCTAATTAATAACATTCAATTAAGCACCCAATTGAAACATTCATATAAAATAAAGGTACACATACACCTTCTTGAACATACATTATATAAAACATCTTGAAATTGACTAAAACAATAAATACACTGATATTTTAATAATAATAATATTTCTAAAAACTATAGTATAATGAAATATAATAAAATATAATAAAAACCCTTTGATTGTTGACCTATATACATAACTATATATGGTATAGTAACATATATCCTTTTATAATGTAGTACAATATTTTGTAATAATTCACATATATTAAAATAATTTAATGTTTGTATGGTCTTGCTAATAAAAATGGTTTTAATGATGTTCTATCATTAAGGCCATGGGCTCTATGTGCCTGTAGCCTCATTATCCATCTACTTTCCTGGCTTTCTGTGTAATTTTTCATATCCCCTAGTCTACTGGTTTTCTTAATCAATTCCAGAACCCTGAATTTAAATTTATGTGTCATGCCATTTTCAATAACATGTTTCGCTAAAGCATTACTTGTGTTTTCTTTGTTAATGGCATATAGGTGTTCCCTAATACATTCAGTGTCCTGTTCATTTTTCCAACATAAAATGACAAACATATCTGGCATTGAGCTAAACAAACTAAATCCCTAGACTTACAATCCGCATAAAAACTAAAATTGTATTCCCGCCCAGTATCCGGATGTATGAAATTACTATAATTTGTCACATGTATACATTGATTGCAAGTTCTACAAGCATGAGTTCCTATTCTCTGAGATGGTTTACTTTCTCTATCCTTTACTTCATAGCATAGTAGTCTTTTTAACAATTTCATGTTCCTATAAGCAACATTAGGTGTGTAATCAACCAACTCCCTTATTTTCTCATCTATCATTAATAGTCTTCAATTATTGTTAATGATTTCTTTAATTTTAATATTTCTATTAGTGAATGGAATGACTAATCTATTCTTATTTTTTACCTTTCTTAAATCTCTTCCATCTATCATTGTACTTCTGTGTCTATGCATGATATTGTTGTACCAGCTGAGTCAAGAGAGGACCCTGAGTGCTTAAATCGTAAATTCAGAAAAACGTGTAACCTCCAGACAAATGTTAAAATGGAAAGGCACTTATTTTTACACAAGGGATCAAAAACCTGGTGAAACATTTGCAGCATATATAACTGACTTAGGTTCATAGGTTGGTACTAGGCTATTGGCCCTAGGGCCCATACAAGCCTAGCCATAACAATTCCCTGGATGTCCTTCAAGAATGCAACTGCAGTCATAACATGTGGGTTGTCCTGCCTCAGGCAGCCCTCGGTCGGCCGGATTCCAAAGTCTGGGTCCGACGTCGGCTGATGTCGCATTTCTCTCTGACGTCAGAGTGGCTGGAGTATATAAGCATCAGCCGACGCCATTTTCTTCAGTCTTTCTTGCCGCGCGGTGCCCGAAACAGAAGCAGTTCGCAAGTGCCGTTCGGTCAGCTCCTGTATTCTACGATACCGAAGTTATCAAAAAAGTTAAGTACCCCATTGGGGACCTTTTCTTGCCTCAGCCGATGTCAGAAATTACTGAAAAAGTTAACAATTGTCTTTCTTGTGGTAAACAAATACCTCATAAGGATTTCCACTCTTACTGTCTCCCTTGCCTGGGCCCAGACCACGACGTCTCGGCCTGTGTAGCCTGTGCTCGCTTCAACAAGCGCACTCTCAGGCACCGGGCGGAGTTCGCTGAAGATTTTTTCGGCGATAATTTTGCTTACACCATGCCGTCGGATATTCCGACATCGCAAACTCCCAAAAAGCGTAAAGACCGGGACCGACATCCTCGGCCCGCGTCTACTACCGACTCCACGCCAAAACCTAGCGCGAGTGCTCCGGTTCCCTCTGAGACGGTCTCTCCACCGCTCCGAACCGAAGACTCCGCATTACCGACGACTCCGATTCCAGACATTACTCCGACGCCAGTTATAGATTTTCCTCCGGATACTGAAACCGAGGAAATGCCCGAGACCATTGCTGTAGACAAGGTCACTCCTGCACGTGGAGCTGCCAGGCCCCCTATGGCCATGTCTATTAAGGCCTACACTAGGGCTAAGGCAGTCAGCAAAACAAAGCATATTACTTCTAAATCCTTACCTCAGCCGACTCCAGAGACACAAATTATGTCCATGGCTGCTGATTTAATTTCCATGATTAGAGGTTCACAGGCCCATCCTGAGAGAGGATCCCAGCCCCCTCCTGATAAAAGGCCCCGGGTTGAACCCTCTGACCCTACTCCTTCAGATGAAGATTCTGAGGGCTCTATCCACTCTGATAGCCAGGAAGAGCTCTTTCAGACCTATGAGGACTCGGATGCAGAAGATTCCATCCCCTCGGCCTCCCCTCCTGAGGATATTTCTTTTGGGGAAGTTCTGCACACCATGAGGGAACATTTCAAGTGGCAAGGTCAAGAATATTCTGATTCTAGGAAACGCCTTAGTACTTTCCTTAAGAAGCCTCAGCACAGGCCCTTAGCTATTCCTCCTGTACTTGATGTTCTGGATGATTTGTATTCTGACTCTAGTGCTACCCCTGATTCTCTTCCTCCTGCTCCAGCCAAGCCAGACAGGTATTACAGGGTCCCAGAAACTCATTCCCATTTATTCAGGGCCCATACTGCTGACTTAGAAACTATTTCACAGGGGCCTAAAGGAGTTTCAGCCTCCACTTCAAAAAATCCTTTGCCCTCCAACAGGGAAGCTAGGTCATTAGAGAGATGGGGGAAAAAGGTTTACACATCCACTACCTTATCTATGAGAGCTTTAAATTGCCTTTTCATATGTTACAATATCAGGATTATCTGTTAGAAGACTTACAAAAAACATTAGCCACTCCTGATCCTTTAGACAGGAAGACTTTGCAGGAAGCTGTACATAACACACAGCAAGTAAGCAATCACTTCCTGCAGTGTGGATATGATGCACTGGAAGCTTCATGTAGGGCAGCTATGACAGGGGCAGTCATTCGTAGACATGCTTGGTTAAAAGATCAACCTCTACCAGATCATGTAAAAGCAAAACTTCTGGATGCACCTTTGGAAAAGAACAAGCTTTTTGGTGCAAATGCTAAGGATGTGTTAAAGACCATCGAAGAAAAAGCAAAATCAGTTCAGACAGTGAAAGATTTCCTCCAGGTTCAACCCCCCAGATTCAGTAGGAATTGGCCTTCAAAAAACTGGTCCTTTCCTAATCCAGAAAAGTTTCAAAGGGGTAAGAACAGACGTGGTCGAGGAAGAGGCCAATACAGAGGCCCTTACAGAGGACGACAATGGCAGCCAGGACACCAAAGAAGTGACGCAGGGGTTTCACCTGCCCCACAATCACAATCTCAATGACTTTCCTCTACTACCGCCTACCAGGGAACAACTAGAAGCTCCCTTGGGCGGGAAGTTATCTCTGTTTGCAGAAAACTGGCACAGACTGACAAAGGACAAATGGATTTTGGACATTATAGACTGAGGGTACAGGTTTCATTTTCATACCTTACCAAGAAAACAAGGCATGCCAAACCTACCACAAAATCAGAAGGCAGAGGCTATCAAGCAAATCACTCTGCTGACTCAGATGAAAGCAATAGAAAGAGTTCCACAACAAGAACAAGACCAGGGGTTTTACTCAAGACTGTTCCTTGTTCCAAGAAAAGAATCTCAATGGAGACCAATACTGGACTTGTCCGCATTAAACACCTTTCTCATAGTACCAAAGTTCAAAATGCTGACCTTACAGCAACTCCTTCCCATGCTGGGCAAGGGGTCGTGGCTGATTACTCTGGACCTCAAGGAGGCATACCTGCATGTCCCTATCAGACACAGTTGCAGAAGATACCTCAGATTTCTTGCAGGGCCAGAGCATTATCAATTCTCAGCATTGCCATTTGGCTTATCTACTGCACCCAGAGTATTCACAAAATGCCTGGCTTCAGTAATTGCTCATTGCAGGCTCCAAGGGATACAAATTTACCCGTACCTGGATGACTGCCTCATACAAGCGGACGACAAATTGATGTTGACAAAAAACCTGGATTATGTCATACCATTACTTCAAGCTCTGGGATACACAGTCAACTTCCAAAAGTCAAGACTGCAGCCATCCCAGCAAATAATCTTCTTAGGAGCCAAACTAGACACAGCCTCTCAGATGGCTTTCCTGACAGAAGACAAACAAGAGAAGTTAACTCATTATTTCAAAGGTTTAGCAAATCTCACCCAGATGACTGCAAGGAGATTCCTGCAGGCCCTGGGTTTCATGGCATCCTGCATTCTCCTGGTTCCATTAGCAAGACTACACATGAGAAAGCTTCAATGGTACCTAAAAAGCATTTGGTCTCAACACAGCAACAACTTGGAGACAATCATACCACTCATTCCATGCCTACAAAAGGAATTCCTATGGTGGTCCTCGGTGAGCCAGGCAAACACAGGTATGTCATTCAAAAAACCACAGATAACACAGACCATGACTACAGACGCCTCAGACCTTGGATGGGGGGCGCATATGGAAGGCAGGTGTATACAAGGACAATTTTCTCCAAAGGAAACACATCTGCATATAAACCAAAAGGAAATGCTGGCAGTAATGCATGCCATCGAGGCCTTTCAACACCAACTCCAGCAAGGCCATTTACTGATACGGACAGACAACACCACTGTGATGTGGTACATAAACAAGCAAGGGGGCACCCACTCTTACCCCCTTTGCAGACTGACAATGCAGCTTTGGGAGAAATCACTGAGCCTAAACATCCAGTTACAATCCCAGTTTGTTCCAGGAAAAGACAATGTGTTGGCGGACAGCCTAAGCAGGAATTTCACAGATCCACACGAATGGAGATTACATCCGAAGGCCTTCAGACAACTCACTTCGACATGGGGCAAGCCAGAAGTGGACCTATTTGCCTCTCACCTCAACCATCTTCTACCAAAATTCTGCACAAGGACATACCATCCAAAAGCTTGGAAAATAGATGCCCTCTCATTCATCTGGAACTCCCTAGCAATCTATGCATTCCCACCTCTGCCTCTGATGACCTCAGTATTACTAAAGATCAAAGCAGAGAAACCCAAGGGAATCATAATAGCTCCGGACTGGCCAAGACAACACTGGTACCCACTACTACGGAGCATATGTCACACCAGGAGGTGGGCCCTTCCCCAGTGGCCTCTACTTTTGACTCAACACAATTTCGAAACACTGCATCCAAATCTTCAGACACTGCAGCTAACAGCCTGGGAGATCCCATAAATAAATTCAGCTTATCTCTCCAAGGAAGTTCAGCGGATACTAACAGAGGCTCAAAGACCATCCACCAGAAAGGTTTACTTAGCAAAGTGGAAAAGATTCAGCAATTGGAATACCAGCAAGGGACATGATGCATCATTGTTGAACATCCCACTCATCTTGGAATATTTGGCAGATATGTTGAAGAACGGCCTCTCATATTCTTCCATAAAGATACATGCATCTGCTATTTCAGCTAGATACAACACTGATCCTCCTGTTTTTTCTCACCCTTTACTAAGGCAATTCCTCAGGGGAATCAAGAACATTAAGCCACCAAGAAAGGCCCCAGTGCCAGCCTGGGACCTCAATTTTGTCCTAGAAAAACTGACTCTACCTCCATTTGAGCCAGCAGCTTCAGTTGACTTGCAATTTCTCTCTTGGAAGACAGCTTTCCTGTTGGCAATTACATCAACAAGAAGGGTTTCGGAGCTACAGGCCCTAATGGCAATACCACCCTTTATTATTTTTCACAGAGACAGAGTTTCATTAAGGACCAACCCTACTTTCATGCCAAAGGTGGTATCTAGGGTTTCTTTAAATCAAGCAATTCATCTGCCTGCTTTCTTCCCCAATCCTGAGAACAAGGGGGAAAGACTGTTGCATACCTTGGACATTCACAGACAACTTCGTTACTACCTGGACAGAACCAAGGCCAGTAGGAAGTCTGAACAACTTTTTGTAGCTTACGCCCCTGCAGTCCAAGGAAAAGCAATTTCAAAACAGACTATTTCAAAATGGATTGGACATTGCATCAGATTCTGTTATTCCTTTCATGGAAAGACTGTTCCAGCCAATGTCAGACCACATTCCACCAGAGCTACAGCCACCTCTACAGCATTCTTTAGAGGGGTGCCTACTAAGGACATTCTAGAGGCTGCTACATGGAGCTCCGTGCATACATTCTCCAAACACTACAATCTCCCTCTATACTCCAGATCCAGAGCAGGCTTTGCTTCAGCAGTCCTGCAGGGTCTGATTGCCACTCCATCTTTTTCCTAGAGCATTCCTCCTCCCCCAGCTAAGCTATGGTATTCTACCCACATGTTATGACTGCAGTTGCATTCTTGAAGGACATAGTACAGTTTTGTACCTACCATAAATGTAGATGTCCGATAGACATGCAACTGCAGTCGGATTTTCCCACCCTCCATACCACTCTATGCCTAGGGTCCACTCCTATCCCTGTTTCTCTTAGCTGGGGATATCTGTTATGGTGTATTTGCTTTATTGCTCATTTATTTGTTTGGAATCCTGTTTTTGTCTTCCAGTTTGATTACAGCCTTCCTTGGAGGGCACCTGGCATCTGGGGCAAGAAACACTGAAGAAAATGGCGTCGGCTGATGCTTATATACTCCAGCCGCTCTGACGTCGGAGAGAAATGCGACATCAGCCGACGTCGGACCCAGACTTTGGAATCCGGCCGACCGAGGGCTGCCTGAGGCAGGACAACCCACATGTTATGACTGCAGTTGCATGTCTATCGGACATCTACATTTATGGTAGGTACAAAGCTGTACTATATTTCTTCCCACATTGTTTAATTCCCTGGACCCCTGTCTAGCAGGGTGACTGACATGATCCCGGGGGTGAATTTCCTATCTCCCATCCAATCGTCAAGGTTCCTTTTGAAGAGGGCAAAGGAGGCACTCTACTTGACATGTATGGGCAGTCTATTCCAGAGTATGGGGAGTTTCTGGGTCAGCAACCTATCCCTCCAGCATGTTTTGTTTATTGTGATGACAAGGTTTAGATCCCTGGAATGTGTGGCTCTGAGGGATGGGGATTTCTTTAAGTGGAGCATGTCCAACAGCTCAGAGTTTGACTTGACCTTGTATGTTGAGCAGAGATCACCTCTGAGTAGACGATATGCCACCGAGTATAGCTGGAGTTTTTTTAGACGGTCAGCATAGGGCATCTGCTTTAGGCCTGTGATTCTTTTAGTGATTTATTTCTGTGGGCTTTCCAGCTGTTGCAGATGTCTTGTGAGGTACATACCAAATGAGGAGTTGTACTCTATAATCGGTGTAATGAGGGATGCGTACAGTGGGACAATGAACTCTTTTTTTCTGGATGAAAAGCCCTTAATGATGAGGTGTGTCACATAGAAGGATTTCCTGACTGTTGTGGCGATGTGGTTATCGAAGGTGAGACCACTGTCCACCTGTGTCCCTAAGTCTCTCATCACACTTTCAGTATTTAGTGTACTGCCACCTATGTGGTAATTCATGGATGCATGTTTTTTCCCAAAGGGGATAACCTATACATTTCTTGGCATTAAGCTTGAGCCCATGGGTCTGGCACCAAGCATCTGTTTCTATAAGGCCCTTTTGTAGAATATCCACATCATTTGGGGATTCAATAATGGCTCCCAGTTTGCAGTCATCTGCAAACTTTGTTAGCCAGAGTCCCTTGGTGTTGGCCTGTACTTCAGAAAATAGATACCAAACAAGAGTGTTCCCAGGACTGAACCCTGAGGTACTCCACTTGTCACTTGATTGGAGCTGGATTTGGAGTTGGCAACTTTTACAGTCTGGGTTCTGTCAGTAAGCCAGTTGGCAACTGAGTGATGTAGGGATTTATACCCAGCTTAGTAAGTTTATCTATGATTCCAGAGTGGGGGAGGTGTCAAAGGCCTTGGTGAGGTCCAGATAGGCTGTGTGAACCACCTTACCCTCATACACAGCTCTGGAGACTGATTTGAAGAAGTCAATCAAGTTCAGGAGACAAGATCGGCCCTTCACAAAACCAAATTGGGTGGGGTCCAGTGTTTGAAAGTTGCCAGTGCCTTTCTTTATAAGTTTCATGCCTTTGCAGATCAGGCTCATCAGACTGATGGTATGGTAGTTCCCGGGATCCAAGGTGGATCCCCCCCTTGTGGATTGGGATAACTGTAGCTTTGTGCCACTCAGTCAGCACGAAGCCTAAGGTGAGGCTATAATTAAACATAACACTTAGGTGAGGTGCCAGTTCATTTTGTAGTTCATGTAGTACACACCCTGGGATGTCATCTGGTCCCATGGATGCTGTATTCTTAGCTTTGGGGAGTGTGGTTTCTACCTGTGTGACCATGATTACTGGAATTTGGCAATCTTTTGGTTTTGAGATGGGCCCTTTAGGGGGTGAGAGGGGAGTGAAGTTGGCAATAAATCGATCTGCCAGGATATTGGCAATATCCTTGGGATCAGTGTATTTAATGCCATTCTGTTGTAGCTCAGAGCACATCTGAGCATTGCCATTTAGATTCTTGACATAACTATAGAATGCCTTGTGGTTGTCTTTGGAATCTTTGGCAATTTTATTTTCATAACTAGCTTTGGTGGATTTTATGAGGATTTAAGGGATGAGTTGATAAAAGACAGACTTGTGTGTGGTATTAAAGATAATGCTGTGAGAAAGATTTTGCTTCGTGACAGTGATTTAACTTTAAATAAGGCCATTGAGATTTGTCAGATATATGAGCTCACAGAAAAGCACACAAATGTTTACAAATGAGAATCACTCTAGATGAAGGCACAGTGATAAAGCTCATATTGATAGCATGCAGCATGTGGTTAAAAGAAACAGGCCCAAGCACATGGCAGTAACTGTAGCCCCTGCACTCACTGATAAACTTCCAAACTTTCTAGCACATTCCAGAGTTTGCACAGTCTCAGTGAAGCATAAGAGTGAGTCAGCAAACACAAATCATGGGCCCCAACCCAGTTTCATTGCCAACTGTCATAATTGTGGTGGAAATCATGTCTAAAAAGGAGAAATGTTTAGCTTTTGGTCAACAATGCCACATAAGTGGCATAATTTCAAAAGGTTTTGAAATCAAAAGGCCCATATTCTTTTATTAAGAGGTAACATTTTAAGAAATGAGTTGATCAATTAGAGAGCTGCAGCCCTACTCATTATGTTGGTGGTGTGTCAGTGCTTCATGAAACAGTCAATGCAGTAGATTTAAGGGCAAAGAATGAAGCATTTTGTACTGTTTGGATAAATGGTAAACTCATAGAGCTCAAAGTTGATACAAGTTCCAAGTGCAGCATTATGAAAGCAAAAACATTTGCTAGAGTGTGTCATGGTGAAAGGCTTGATTTGGCAAGGTGTGCAAAGCTTGTTGCTTATGGAGGTGAAGAAAATCAGGTTAAAGGCTCAGTAGTGCTTTCATGTTACTCTGCTGGAAGAAGTTACAACTTGTTATTTTATGTGGTCAAGAGGCATGTCCAGTCATTATTAGGGTTCAGAGAGTTTGAAAATGGGACTGCTTTCATTTAATAAGGAAGTCCACCATGATAGCTTGAAGGATCACTACTCTAATTTCATCCAGCACATTTTTTCTACCTATGCAGATCTTTTCAAAGACATATTCCAGTTGTGTACTCCATGAAGTTAGATCCAGAGGTCAGTCCAGTTATCAGGCCAGCACGAAAAGTTCCAATAGCCATGCAGGACAGAGTCAAAGCCGAGTTATATATGATGGTGCAGCAAGTTGTGATTTGTCCAGTTGCAACTCCAGCAGAATGGGTATCTTCCATGGTGGTAGCCCATAAGAAAATCTCAGATTACATCAGAATATGTATTGATCCACGCAACTTGAATTGGTTTTGGTGCAGTCATTCTGTGCATCAAGAACTCTTACCCAAACTGAAATGCAGTATGCCTAGATCGAGAAGGAGCTTTTGGCAATTGTTTTTGCATGTTGAAGTTCCATGATTATGTTTATGGTTGACCTATCTAGATCGAAACAGACCACCAATCTCTAGTTACTATCTTGAGAAAGCCTATGCATTCAGCTCCAGCCAGACTGCAACACATGATGCTGAGAATGCAAAAGTATAAATTCACTCTTGTCTACAAGAAAGGCAAACTTCTTTATCTTGCTGATACATTATCCAGATCACCCAGAAGCACCACAGAACAGCATGAGAATGAGAACCTTGATTTTGAGGTCACGGAAGTGAGAAATATTTCTTCTGCATGTTTTGATGAGTTGAGAGATCACACAACCACAGATCTAGTTTTCCAAAGGCTCAACCCCTTTATCAATCAAGGATGGCCATCAAAGCAGTCTAGTTTACCTCAAGAAGTGCAACCCTTTTTTTCATACAGAGATCAGATTTTGTCTGACGATGGTATCATTATGAAAGGTTCTAAAATAATTGCTCCAAAGGGCTTGCAACAAGAGTACATTACTATCTTGCATCGTGGTCTCCCAGGAACCGACTCTACCAAAAGAAGGACGAGAGAGTTAGTATTTTGGTCTTCTATGTCACTAGACATTCAGAGATCACTTTCATCTTGTTCCGTGTGTAATAGTACTAAACCACCTCAACAAAAGGAACCACTTCAGCTAAATCAGATTCCGGAAACTACCTTGGTCGACAGCAGCCACCTACACCTTTGAGTGGAATGGTCAACATTATTTGGTGTTAGTAGACTCTTACTCCAATTGGTTCGAGATTGACCTACTCCCTAACCTACCAACCAGTACTGTCATTACTAAGATGAAGCGTCATTTTGCAGTAAATGATATTCTGCACAAAGTTATTTCTGACAATAGCACACAGTTTATAAGCTTGCAGTTGAAAAGAATTTCTGAAGAATGGGACTTTACTCATGTTGCAAGTAGCCCTGATTCAAATGGTTTAGCAGAACGTACAGTTCAAAGTGCAAAACAGTTACTAGAGAAGTCAAAACGAGATAATAGTGATGTTTTCCTGAATCTCTTGAATCTCAGAAATGTTCCTCGTGATAAACATCTTGGTTCACCTGCTTAGAGACTTCTGTTGAGACAAACTAGAACCGCATTACCAACCAGTAGTCAATTGCTGGTTCCATGTGTCAAGAGCAGGTCAGTGAAAGCCAGTCTGTTGAAGAAGTGCTTAACCCGGAAGTCCTACGACAATAAAACCAGCAAAGCACTCAATACATTATGAGAAGAAGAAGTGGTAAGGATGCAAATGTCCAGAGGTTTTGATCGGATTGGTGTCATGAAGAATATTTGCCCAGTGTCAAGGTCATACATTGTGGAATCACAAGGAGCAGACTTTAGGTGGAATGGGAAACATTTGAGACTGGTATCTTGGCATATGCCACAGTACATAGCCTGTGAGAAAGACTCTTTATCTCAAAGTGAGTTGTTCTGTGTTCCAATTCCAGAGGAAGTTAGAGAGAATATTCCCATTCATGTAATGAATCTAGAAGTTCCTGATATGAGTTGTTCACCAAAGACTGTCCCTGTTGCTAAATTTGGTCCAGATTGTTATATTACGAGATTTGGTTGTATCTCTAAACCATGTAGCAGATACATGGCAACTTGGACATGAATATTGTTGTTTTTAATGTCTGTAGTAATGTATGTCTAACTCTAATATTGTTTTTACAAAGGGCAATCTTTTTAAGAGTTAAGAAGGAGGATGTAGATCAATGTGTGTCTATATACATTTAAGAAGCTATCCAAGGGTTTGTACAAGTGTAAAAATACTGAGCATGTGCAAGTCTGGCTGCCATTTTGTAATTAGCCGTTGAGATGTAAGCATATGTGTATGTAAGGTTTGTCTGTTAACCAGTTAGTTTATATTTTATGATGCCGCTATCCATCCTGATGTGTTTTATGTATTAAAGCATCTAAACAAAATATCCTGCCTGCTTGTCATCTAAGTTAGAGAAGGACAAGCAACATAGACTATGATAACTCTTTTGCGATTCAGGGAGCTGTTTTCCCTTCTAATTAAAATGTTGCATCATCTTTTGTATTGTCCCCCCAAAACAGAGTTCCTCTTGGGGACAGTCGGATGATATGAGGTTCAAACTCATACCTTGAACGGGGATGCAACTGAAAAGAAAACTCCAAGAGTTCAGAGTGTGGTTCAAAGGAAATATCCTTCTTTTTCTTTAGAGGAATAGATACAAAAAGCTTTTGAGGGCTTCAATGCTACAAGAACTTTGAATAGCCCCTGAGAAAAATCTTGACATTCCTGTTGAGGATCTCTAGTAACAAGTCTAGCAGGAGATAAAAGATTTGTAGTGTTTTTTCCTCTCTGTGTTTTTTTAAGGAATCATAAGAGAAGGGCCCGCCCAACCCTGGATGACCTTCATCAAAGAACCAGAGATGTCCTGTTGTACTAGTATTTCAGGAACACCATTTGATCCCTTTGAGATCACAAGCTTGGGTTCCCCTTAAAGGTCTTAAAGGCTGTAAGACTGGTCAGATGAGATATGCCAGAAAGCAATTCCATATCTGCCTCCAATGGTGTTGAGACAGATGGGAACAGGTCCAGAGTTCAAACCATCTGCTGGCTTATCAACAACTTCACTAGAGATGTCAAAACTCTGATCAAGAAAAAAGAAGTCCTGATACTGGCATCTTCTTTCTGCTTTTGTTTTCCTTTTAGGTTGTAAAGGAACATCCGAGATGAGTGCTTTTGACAACATAGTGGCTTGTGCTACAGCCTTTTATCATTTATTCTCTAAATAGGTTTTAAAGAAGGGAATGACTTTTTAGGGTTTTTGGAAAAAAACCCTGCAAATATAGCAATCCCTTACATTATGATAAGGTTCTAGACAGAAAAGACACTGGGTATGCCTGTCCTTATACAGATTCTGCTTGCAACAGAGGCATTTGCCTCTCTTGGGTGACATGAGCAGAATTCAGTATGTTAGACAATATCAAAAAAGGGGAAGGGCCCCCATTGGGCTAATTATCTTTCTTTCATGAAGGTAATTTGACCCATTTTGTACAGCTGACAGACAGAGCTATATATGAAGTCATGCTTACAGGACTAGCCACAAGAAAGTTCTGAGGGTTTTCATACTCATATGTTCCTTACGTACTACCCCACAGCCCTCATGCTTTGGTCTAACAAATGCATGGTGAGTGAATAAGGAGCTACTAAGCTCTGGCATACTGTCCAGTCATATGGTATACTTTGCAGGATGCAGCTCATCTGTCAGCACAACTGCAACAGGGATCTCATGATGAACATCTAAAGGAACTGACATTCTTAATGTAAGTATCAACCACAGTTTTGATATGTAAGAAGTTGTTGAGTTTGGCAAGACAACATTTTCCCCCAACGGTTGCACATTTCATCTTGGATGAGATAAGGAGTACATTTTTTTGTTAGTAATCCTGGTAGAAAGTAAATTAAACTGTGCATGCAGTTGGTGTTCAACAGTCTGAAGGCTGTTTCTGGAGTGGAACAGAACCATATTGTCTGCATACATGTGACTGATAAACCTGGAAAAGACTACAGAATCCAGTAACACATTTGTTTAAGTTTTTTTTAGGCAAGATGGATTATCCTATTTTGAGTGAAATCCCCTGATTAGAGAGGCAGTTGCAGAGCCAAAGTGTTGCTTCTGTACTTATGCCCAGTTCTAGCATGTGGTTTATACGGATGAGGGGGCCTACATGATGTGGTTTATGAGGATGAAGTGACCTACATGGTCAAAGGCTTTGGCTAGGTCAAAAGATTGCACCTGTAAGGAGGCCTTTGTCCACATTAAGGAATATTTTCATCTGCAAGTGCCCATATTGCAATTACATTCAGCCCAGAGGCCATTTTATTTGTTAGACAGTAGTTTGCATTGTTGGATGTAATCAGCTAGTTTGGTGTAAATTAAATTTTCAAGTGTCAAACCCAAGACTGAGATTAGATGAAAATGTGAGGTGTTGTTAGGCTTAGCTTGCTTAGGTAAAAGGTTGAGACTGATTTTCATATCTTTAACATAAACACACTAACTTTTTTCTCACAGTGATCTTCACTGAAATGCTTCTGTTTTTCTTTTTGAACCTGTATCTATTAGAAAACTGTATTGAATACTACTTTGTATAGACTAACTAGAAGATATGTATTCTGCATCATTGTATGTATACTATTGTACTATCGAATTATTGTATATTGCTTGTATTTCTGTGGAGCTATTCTCCCTGGGCCTCTGCTGAAAATGGTCTTCTGGCCCAGTCAGACTTTCCTGATAAACAAATGTAAATAAATAAATAATAAATAAATGTTTTGTGTGAGCCATATAATACAGCTGTGTAGGAGAGGGAATGAAAGAAAGTCTCTACAATGGTGTATAAAGCAGGTGTTTCTGTTGTCTGTAGCTATTAGTGCATCCAGTGGAACTTGTTTGAGGAGTGGTAGGATGCATTTTTCATTAATTAGCTTGAAGTAGGAGGGAGTGATGAAAGGTGGGGGTTGCTGCATTGTCTTGAGAGTGAGAATTGTCGTGCTTGGGAAAGTGGTGAATTTTAACTCATTATGGCATAATAACGCCTCCAAATGTTTCTGCAGTTGCCTGATCAAACCAGTCCCTGCTAATACACTGCACAGACTGCATAGAAGTTATCACTGTCCAGCAACTATCACTCAAGCCTGAAGTCCATCCTTGAAAGGACAGAGAGTGTGCAGTAGATATGTATGTACAATTCAGCAAACATAACATAAGCTAAGACTTGCAGCTTGTTGAATCAGACTACAGAGACAGCTGAGTGTCCATGTACACTCACCTGAAGTAGGTAGCTGTATCGGTGCATACTCTTTACTATAGGACATGGCTCGATAGAACCCCCAGTGGTATATGCTACAGCCCATAATAATGGGCAGTCAGTTTAGCAGTTTTTTGTAGTCCAAAATAACTGTCAATGCACAGCTTATCACTACCTTCACCCCCACCCTAACTGAAACAGGACAAACTTTGCTTTGCTTTCTTTTTCGGAGTACTCCCTCCTCCTTTTCTTCCTTCATTGCACTATATTGCAGCTAACTCTCTGGATGCTTAACCATACATGCAAATCTCTGCTTACTCTTCCTGGGCTTGCCTACAGCTCCCTGTAATTCTCATTTTCTCCCTCTCAGCTTCTATTTTACACTGTCCAACTTATACAGTTATCTCTGGAAATCTTTTTACCTTTTGCCTTGGCCAAAGCTTACTGATTGTTTTTCTCAGCACTCTTTCTTTGCTGATTCAGAGGTTGTGCCCCACTATACTTGGGCTCACTGCACTCCCCACCCTACTCCCAATTCCCACCCAACCCTGCTACTCTACATTTAAAATATCCCAGCTCCACCCCTACATTTCCTCCAACCTAACTCTGCATCAAAACAGTCAGAACATAACCCAGTCTCAGTTGCCCTACAATTAGCATCTCTGACTTATTTTCTTAAAGTGCTGTTCCCAGCTTATCCTTGTAGAAGTTATACTACTATAACTAAAACTGCTCTTGCCCAGTAACATTTTGCAGTACAAACTAATATCTTCAGCAAAATCTAACTTGCATATTATAAAAGAAATGTCCCTGGCTCAAACAGTATTAGTGTGCCTCCTCAGCTTATTAGCATTCTCTACCAACTATTATACCTCCCAAGTAAATGTAATTAATAATTCTACAAACCCACACATGCTACACCAACAGTTAAAAAAACTGTCAATCACCATAGCACTCACACTGGTACCAGCAACCTTCTTAGATTTTTTTCATTTAGAGGCATCTTAAATCTAAGTATGCTACCATAGGAAATCCAGTAAAACTAAAGTACAAATGCATTTGGGTACATACTTTCCTTCATAAAATTTCCACCCAAAAATTAATGAGTGGAGTCATTAACCCAAACCCTGGCCCTACACAACAGCAAAAAACCCACACTAACAGCATAGTATTAAATTAACCATTCGTTCCTCTTCCTAAATGTCAGTCTTAGAAGTATATGCAGTAAACTCCAAGACATACATACGTATATTGCCATGTATTCCCCAGTCATAATCATAGCTACAGAAACATGAGTGAAAAAAGACATAAATACAAAGAAATTACTCCACCTGGTTACAGTATAATTAGCCTTGACAGGAAAAATAAGTGGGCAGATGGCATAGCCATCATTTACAAGAATTCCCTTAATATAACCACATAAGCACAGGAGATACCACAGTTTAATAATGCATAACTCCTTGTATCACATCTCAAAATCAATAATAGGAAAATGCAGAACTCCTTGTATCACATCTCAAAATCAATAATAGGAAAATACAGAACTCCTTATATCACATCTCAAAATCAATAATAGGAAAATGCTTTGTTTAGCAGATATTTATATCTACCCAGGTAAAACATTACAACTGTAGAAAATATAGTGAACTGGATATCCCACCATATACAACATGAAACAATAAGAATATGAGACCTAAATATAGTCTGGCAGACTATTAATAGCAACACCCCATCTGATTCCATAAACCTGCATGGCTTTACATAGTTAATTATATCAGTTACTAGAGTCCACAAAAGTACTGGTATGCAATCAACCATAGACTGGATTTTTACTAATAGACCAAACAAAATTAGGGCAGCCAGTAGCCTTTCAGGCAACATAAGTTACCATCAACCTACTTATGTTTGTCAGTAGTTACAATATCCAAGATAAACATATAATTTACAACAAGATTGTAACTCAAAAAACTTTGACAAACACACTTTTGTCAAATACTTAAAAGAATATAACTGGAAAATGCTAAAATATATGTCCTTAGACTCCATCTCATACTTCAATAAAATATTCCTAAAAATTCTCAATAACCTTGCTCCAGTATGTACTAAAAGGGTCAAATCCAATCCTGCACAATGGATAACAAATCAAACTAAAAAACTGATACTACAGCCTCATAAAGCCTAGACAGATTAGCTCAAAAATAGAACACAAAATACATTTCAACTTTTCAGGCAACTAAGGAATTGGACAAAATATCAAATAAAGCATTACAAGCAAACATATTACAACATCCCTCCCAAATAAACACCAAAACAACCAAAAACTCTTCTGGATATCCATAAACAAACTCTTACATCCAGACCAAATTACCACCCCAACCATTACATCCATCAATAATACTGATTCAATTCCCACAACTATTTTATACAGACTGTATTGTCCCTCACAAACATTAATATTTCCATTACCCTCTCAATGCCAGCAGCCTCTGCTAAATATCCTCAGCTATTTGACTTCAGTCCAGTGCCTACCTCCACCATTAAAAAACTCCTACAGAGGCTAAACCAACCACCCTAGCTGCTGACCAACTCCCCTCAGACTCCTTAAAAATGGCTGTAGGTGCATTTGCTTTTGCAGTCTCTATATTGATAAATAGATCTGTATCTAAAAGTATGTTCCTTTCATCTGGGAAAAATCCATTATTATAGCTTTACACAAAGGTGGCACATCTGCAGAGTTTAACAAATACAGGCCCATTGCATTCCTCTCCCCCTATCAAAAATACTTGAAAAATGTATTTATGCATAGCTTCTACATCACCTAAATTCAAATAATCTGCTCTAGGAAATACACCATAGTTTCAAATCCCACTACATCACAACCAATGCCCTCCCTCTCATCACCAATGCTATAAACCAGCATAGGAATAATGGTAACTATTGTCAACTGTGTTCCTGGACTTATCCAAAGCTTTCAACACTGTATCACACCAACATTTCCATGTTGAACTTTCTTCTATGGATCTCTCTTTATACCTCCCTTAAATGGTTCCTTAGTTATCTTATCTATCTGGAAGGCAGCAAGACCTGTTTTCCAGTTACCATGGGTGTCCCTCAGGGTTCTATGCTTGGACCCCTTCTTTTTAATATTTTTTAAAACAAGCTTTGAACTGCCATACACCAAGCAAACATATTACAATATGCAGATGATTTCACTTTGATATGTACAGCCCCCACAATATCCAGACAAGAATGCAGCGAAATGTATTTCTCTTCAATGGAAACTTGGCTGAAAAATTGAAACCTAGTCCTTAATCCCAATAAAACAAAACTGATGCTCTTCACTCCAAAACATTATCCGCATCAAAAACAATTTTTCATGGTTACATCAGCAAATAATACTTAAATTGAGGGAGTACCACAGACTAAATTACTGGGCATTCTAATAGACAGTCCGAAATTTGATCAACATATTCTTCAAAAAATTAAAGACCCAACAAAAACTTGGTTACCTCTACAGGGCAGAACAGTATCTTACAGTCCCAGCAAGAAACCCCCTAGCCATATCCTATTTGCTTCCAACCCTCCTATATGCATCATCTATCCTTACAAACCTAAGCTCTCTGCTAAATTTCAAACTTGTCTCCTGTTACAACAAAGTAGCTAAATTTAATAGCAATACTGCACACTGTCAAGCCTTAAAGCAGCTAAACTGGTTAGAGCTGAACAGCTGCATACCATACTCTCAGCTAATTATAGCATACAAATTGATATACTTTCCTGAACAATACCCTGCATTAAAAAAACATATTGCCTTATACCCCCACAAGGGACCTCCATTCTGGTGATAAAATTCTACTAAAGCAAATAATTCAGTGGAGGACTCATTATACTCTTGTTACATCTCAAAGCTCTGAACACCATCCCTATATAAGTAAAAATGATTAACAAATTTTGAAGCTATAAAATCCAGATCAAACAATACCTTACCCAACCTTGGTCATGCTCATGTTCATCACCAGGATAAGATCTCTAGTAAAAGCACAAACATCTTATTGCTTGTCACAAACTTTTTGTCCTCCTCTACTTGAGTCAGTACAATCCTAACAACTTTTCCTCCTGAACTTGAATGAATACATCCCTTTTCACCCCACCATACAACACTTCATTCTCATCTTGTTCTTTTTCTAACTGCCCCCATCCACCGCGCTACCCCTCTTATGCATCTCCTGTATACTTAAGTTATAAACAAAAATACACCACCTTGGAACAGGCAGCCTAAATAGAAGCAATCCTAGACTGTGTGCTGTCATATGCTATTACTACTATCTTCCCATACAGTACTAATATCTTCCATCCCCTCATACATTATCTTATAACTTACTTTACTGTATCTCTCAAATTCTTTACAAACCTATACAATACTAAATTCTCCCTTTCGACAATTTTTTTAAACTAACTTTATTAAGTATCGTGAACTCCTTGCAAGCCTTTCTTTACTGAAATGAAAGAACACTAAACATCTTTACAATAATAAGCCAAAACAAGAGGTCACAACGAAACAACCAGGCAGTTCCTTGTCTTCTTAGTTCATAAATTTATTATTAACAGCAATAGATACGATAACCGATACGGTAAGCACTTTACAGTATATATACACCTGTCCTGCAATTATGTTTGTTGTTTCATGAGAAATGTAATTTTTTTTCTGGGAACTGTCTCAAATCTACTTGTTAATATAAATGCACTGTGGTGGAGCATTTCTCCCTAGATCTCTGCTGAAAATTGGCTCAGCCCAGTCAGACTTTTCCGGTCAACAAAGACAAATAAATAAATAACATAAACTGCTTAGCTTCAAAGGAACACACGCAGCTGTATAACAAAATGCTGCTGGTAGTATGTATTCTTCTTGAACTGTTACTGATAAATCTCATCCTATTTACAGAGCATTACAAAATAATATTTACTTTGTTTATTGCAGTTTATACTATCCAGATTAAGACCTAAAACTGAATGAATGCAACCACAGTAAAGATTATTTTGCGCTGAACAGTTTGCCTTTTACAATTTTCATAGTTCTAAAGATGTGAACATTTGAACTGTGAGGCAATTACTTCATTTTTCATAAGGTTCAGGCCACATGCATTGAAAGTTAAGAGTGCAAACTTAAAAAGAGCTCCACTGGAGAGAAAGTGTTAAGGATATCTATAAGGATGAATGGACAACAGGAGGTATTTGATGATTTCTGTCTCAACCAGTTCGGCAAATGATTTCTTTTCAGAAAATATTTGGTCTCTTGATTAGTAAATTTGACTAGAAGAGGTTGGTTTTGTGCTAACAGATTGATAGTTTCGCAAGGCTGTGCTACCGAGTGGAATGTAAATGTATTTTGGATGGGGTTATGTTTCCATGCATGCCAGGCAAAATCATCATGTCTTAGGCTGGCCTTAAGCTCAAATGTAAACAAGGTACAGTTGCTAGTTTTGTAGAGACTAGTAATTAATGGAAAGAATATATCTTGTATATTTATGAACATATTGGTAAGAGCTTTGGCTGCATGGTTTGGGCTGATTAAGTCAGTTACTGCGGTCCAATTGATATTGTTTATTTTTAGTTTTTTGAGCACTGATAAGGAAACGGTAAAGACGATGCAAGTTGCTTTTTTGGGTAGGTAGGTGTTAGAGAGAGGATCTGGATTTAGTTCAGTTTTGAAACTAAAATACAGAAACCTAAACCAAAAAAAAATCAAAGCGACCGAGGAAACTAGCAAAAATGGCTTTATTTAATCCAGATAAGTGCTTTTGTCCAACAAATGTAGACTTCGGCAGATAATGGCCCCCCAAAAAGCCACTCTTTTAAACTCCCCACCAAACACATGATCACAAAACAAATAAAATACATTTAAAGGAACTCAAACCCTCATAAACAATGCAAATATATACAATAAATTTATCTTTATTAAAATTAACAAATTTGCTGTTTTCCCCGGTCGCTTTGATTTTTTTGGTTTATGTTTCTGTACTTCAGTTACTGGTTTGTCTTTATGGCTTTGGGTGATTTACTGGCATCTAATAAGGTTTCTACTGCTGTGGATTTAGCCATTTTACAGGACTTCCTACAGAATCTTAGGATTTGGATTTCAATATACAAAGTGGGTTGTCCTTACCACCCGGGCAACAGCAATTTCAGCAACAGTACCTCCAAACTGCTGACTAGATTGTTACTTTGAGTCAGCCTTATTTACCTTACTCTGGGCAACCCATAAATCTTGACAATTGGCTTAATAAATCTATGGGTTTTAATGCTTCCACTACAGTGCATGTTCCATCCCTGAATGAACAATCGCAATCATTTTATGATAAAATATTGCAGTTTCCCAAACTTCAGCATGAAAATGTATATTTTAAAGAGTGTACTAAGTTTTACATCAAGAGTTACTGGATATGTTCTACTGGCATGGTTGCAAGCTCATGGAGCTCTTAATTAAATATAACATTAACAAAATGGATGACTTGTATGTGGACATTATGCAGCTTGATGCTGCTATTACTGAGGACATGGTTTTCAAGGAAGTTCAGTTTAAATATCAATCTGTTTTTTCTGATATTGACAAAATTTGCTATGGCATACAACAACGTAAGTCCAGGAAGCTACAATGGGATCAGGGTGATTATCTTAAAGGGCAGCATACACTGTGCCACCTAAAAGCTAACAGAAGTATCAGTTTTCAAGCCAGACTGATGGGGTGCTTAGATTGGACTCTGTTGCAGAAGATGATGATGACGCCCCACAGGAGGAGTGTCACCCTTTGGAACAACCAGGCCTCCACCATTTGGAATGTTTACAGAACAAGAGAGAGAATTTCAACAACTACAATCCCTACTTGATTTCCTCTCGGGAATCGAGATCCCAATGGGAAAGAGGCTGTACAATGGGAAGACAATCACGGCAGTTGACATAAATGGCCCAGGTACTTGCTGTGTAATTTATAATGTCAAAAGAGATTTTAAAAGAGTATGCTGATCTTTTCAGCGGGGGTTGTTTGTCCCCAGTAAATGAGCTGATATTACTAGAGTTGTATGTGATCTTAAATTATTTCCCCAGAAATGGAATTTTAACTTGTTATATGACTAAGGTTTTGACAATTTGGTACCCAGTGATTTAAGGGTGCCTAGTGTTTACAATCCTGATCTGGATGCTTTACTTAGTCTTTTTGAGCAGATGTGTGAACTTCATTTTCGCCACATTCTAAGGAGGAAACAGCATAATTATACAAGTACCTTGGATGAGAAACAGTGGGAATTAATAAATGGTCTCAAGGGTACAGGCCTAAATGTTTATGCTTCCTGTCAAAGGTGGTGGTCTTGTTATATTGAACCAATTGGAATATGAACAATGAATCTTTAATATCCTCTATGATGATTTTTACACTGAGGCCTCTGTCAATGAGGTCAACATTTCCTATCATAAGATTGATACTTGTGTATATGATATGCTTATGCAAGGCCAAATAATGCTGGTTGAATATAAATTCATGTTTGTTGATTTTCCAGTAGTTCCTACAAAATTGGCCTGCCAAAAATTCACAAGGATATTATTGACCCACCTTTCATGCCTATTGTGGATGACAGGCACTCTAAAACTAGCTGTATTGCTAGATTTATTGATAATCAGCTTAATTCGTGAGTGATGGACATTCCTTATCTTTGTAAAGTCTCCTGGGACTTTTTGAAAAGGTGCCAAAGGGCTGATATTGCACTGGATTTTATCTTTATTACTATTGATGTCAAAGACCTTTTTAGTTGTATCTCATATGAGCAGGGCCTTTTGTGTTTTTTTTTTTTTGAGTACTTGGCTTTCAATATGAAGTTGCTCAATATAAAGTGAATTTATTGGTGATGCTCATGGAATTGGTTCTTGACATCAATTATATATTTTTTTCATGGACATTATTTTAACCAAACCTTGGGTATTGATATGGGGTCAGTATGTGGGCCATTGTTTGCCAATGTCATTATGTCTGCTTGGAGGACTAAATTTCTTCTTTGTTGTGATTTTTTCCAATATATTCATTTATATACTCAATATTTGGATGATTTATTTGTGGTTTGGACAGGCTCTGTTGAATCTGTATCTTCATTTATTACATATATTAATAGTACAACTTCATTTTTGAAATTCACTTATTCTATTGGTCAAGATTCTATTGATTATTTGGATGTTACTCTGAGAAAGGATCCTATTACTCATTTTATTTCTTCCACTGTTTACAGAAAACCAACTTATTCAAATACCTTTTTGCATTTCAGTAGTAATCATCCTTTTCATCAGAAATGGGCCATTGTGAAAGGCCAGATGGTTAGTTTAGTTTTTAGATGAGTGTAATATTTTGTGTGCTATGCTTTTAATAGAGGTTATCTTGCCACCCTACTTAAATCCATCATGAATGAAGTTGTGGATAAGAGAAGGTCAGATTTTTATTGTCCCTTATTACCCAGTGGGTCCATTCCTGATTCCAACTTGTCAACTCAGTATAAAGGGCAAGCTTTATGTCCACTGGTGAGAAATTTATCGAATGACCTTGTTGCTCCACATTCATCTGATAATATGGTTCAACATGGTTCCTTTTCCATGAATTCTATTATTGATTATAGCAACTCATTTTTTCAAAAGTAGTCATACAGCCTCTATTTTATTAAAGAGTTGGCAACTTTTTTCTTATCAGAATGAGGTATATGAAAAGTTGGGTGCCTGCCCTAGAATTGTTTATAGGCATGGTTTTAGTTTTAAGAATTTTTTATGGTGTTTCTGATTCAGTACCTGGGACTTTAGGCAAGATGTATAAATGTGAGGTATGTAACCAATGCCAGTACATTAAAGTTAGTAATAGTGTTTTTGTATGTGGCAGAAAATTTAAAATTAAAGGCCGATATAATTATCATACCTAGGGTGTTATTTATATTGCCCTATGTCAGCAATGTCCAGCATTTGATATCAGCAAGACTGAAAGCAAATTAAAGCAAAGAATATGTGAGTATGTTTATGACATGAAAAAACAAAAAGCGCTAATGCCCTGTATAAACATCAGTCTAAGTGTAATAATCATGGATTTGTATTTTCTGTGCTGGAAAAGGTGCAACCTAATCCTAGAGGCAGCTCCTGGTCTATTCTTTTGGAGCAAAGGGAACTTTGGTGGCAGATATTTTTAAATGCCACAGCTCCTCCGCATCTTAATGATTTTATTCATATTTCTAGTTGGCTAAAAATGAGGGCTTATGACAGATAATATTATTGAATTTTTTTATTTCAATTGATGTTTATTTATTTATTTATTTATATATATTTGTATTGTTTATGAGGACTCGTGTTCCTTTAAATATATTTTATTTGTTTTGTGATCATGTGTTTGACAGGGAGTTTAAAAGAGTGGTTGTTTTTTTGGGCATTATCTGATGAAGTCTACATTTGTTGGATGAAAGCACTTATCTGGATTAAATAAAGCCATTTTTGTTGTTTTCCCCCTGTTGCTTTTTTTTTTTTTTTTTGGGTTAGTTCAATTTTGCTTTTAAGAAGCAGTATTAACAGTATTGAGGTGAATTTATGGAGACATTTAATTAATTTTAAGAATGTTTTACATGGGGAGTTACTAAAGGAAATAGAGTTCATATGTAATAAATGGACAATATTTAGTGAGGCAGTGTAGTCCATAGCCAGGATGATGCTTGTGCATTCTCGATCTGCTTGTCAGGGATTTGTAATAGATAGAAATAATTATGGTGCTTGGAGATTTTGCCTTTTACACCTTAGTTGAGATGAAGTAGTAATAGTTATAATGAGAGGACAGAGTGCTGGAACATGATGTGTTTGGTGGAAGACAATGTGCTGTGTAGGCTAGATAGTTGTTTTACAAAAGTTATTTACTTTACAATTAGTAGTATGTATTTATGTTTGTGTGTTGTAGCTCAGTTTTACAACATATTCTTTATCATGGTGTTTGGTGTGTGCAAGTAATGTTGTGTGTGCTGTTATGAAGATATAGTCTGGAGTGGTTTTGTGAATTTAAGATGAGAGGCGCAGTGAGAAGATAGTGGGTGAGTATAGTTTGTATTACATTTGTGTGGGGTGGCTGGAAAATTGGGGAAGAATAGAGAGAAAAGCAGGATGCATCTTCTAAGTTAGCAGAAGTAAATTAGTCAGCACAAGACGGGTCTATATTATAACATAGAAGTTTTAAAACTTCGAATGTTATAATATCAAACCCTTTAGAGTGAAAGCTGAAAATAGCAAAGCCTCGGAACATCAAAATTTTACCTAGGGCAAGATTTCGGTGGTCCGTTCCTTGGCTTTGCTATTTGCAGCACTGTGGTGTGATGGTTATGGAACCGGGTTTAGGGAAGTGAGCGAACGGAGGTTACAGATTGGGTTCAGGTAAGTGTGGTGTGATGGTCACGGACCGGGTTAAGGTAAGTGAGTGAACAGACTGGGCTAAGGTGAGTGTGCGGTAGTTAGGGACTTTAGGGTTAGGGTGCGGGTGAGGTGAGTGTGTGGTAGTGACAGACTTTAGGGTTATGGACAGGTTAAGTGAGTTAGGGTTAGGGCGCGGGTGAGGTGAGTGTGTGATAGTGACATACTGTGGGGTTGGGGCAGGTTAAGTGAGTTAGAGTTAGGGAGCGGGTGAGGTAAGTATGTGAGAGTTACGGACCTTAGGGTTAGGGTTTGGGTTAAGGTAAGTGGATAGATAGTGTATGTACAGTTTAGTGTAGGGTTAGATTTAGGATTTTAAGTGTATGTTTGTGGATTGAAGTTGTTTTGGTGTACTTGTGTTGTGTGTGTGTATGTTTCTTGGAACATCTGAGTTCTGAATGTTTGATGTTATGATTGTCTGACTGAAATGGGTCGATATTATAACATTCGAAATTTTGAGCGCTTAATGTTATAATATAGACCCCACAAGACACATGAACGGAGGCTCTGACTTGCTAGATCAGGATTCATATCACATAAGTAAACCAATGTTAAAATTGTGTATCACAAAAAATATGTAAGTATCTCACAGAAGATGTGCAGTACATGTTGCTTTTCCTCAAAAAATATTTAAAAAAGGAATTCCACAACAAACAGGAGATAATCTAAATATGTTTTTTTTCTGGAACAGATTATCTTTTGGCCTGCTGAACATTGGTGGGGCTTACCTTAGGCCCATACAAAGCAGCAACTATGTCCTGAGCCTTAACCTCTTTCCATGCAATAAATATCATTCTATTTCTTTCAACACTTCTCAGTTTTTCACCTCTTTCATCTGTTCTACCCTCCCTGACTGGTACGCCTGTTTTCCATTTCCCTGTTCAATGTCCATATGAAGTAGTCATTCAGACTTTTTGTCTGATCACTGGAATTATTATATTTCTGCCATACCTAAATTAATTTGCTAGTTCTCTCCTGACCCTTTCCTCCTTTCTACCTTTACTGCCATCCAATAATTTTTTTTTCATTTCTCTTTATGTCCTCCTTACTTGCTTCGCAGTCTTCTTTCTGGCCTCCACAGAACTTTCCCAGCTATCAGCCTTAAACTGTTTTTCTTTCATCTTTCATTACAGCTATGCTTAACCACTGAGGAAGCATACCAGTGTTCCTCAATATCTTGTCTGTTTTCCTTAACTATTTTCAACCCCTCACACACACTGCCCCTTAACACAATTACTCTCCATTTATCTACCATCTCATTATTTATCAATCTCCCTTGTCTTTTCAAATCCATACCCCACCCTTTGTGGCCCAAAGCCATGGCATTTGTGGCCTTGCATGGTCTTTTTCCTGTGTTCAATGTGAATAATGCTGTTGTTTGTTAGCAGTGGACAGTGAAGCTCTAACCTATATTCTAGTATGTCTTAAGCAGTATGATGTCTCTCATTATAACCATCCTCCTTTTTCTAGCCCACTGCTTGATTGCTTTCCTTACACATCATCCTTTGTACTTGTATTTGATGTCTACAGAAGGTGTTGATGTACCAGATCTTCTCTTTAGTCCCTTGCAACATTAAGTATTGAAAGTCTGCTATAAGCTACTTTCCCACTTCTGCCTCCAATGACAAGATCATTCTTTCTTTCCTCCTAAGTCTCTTCTATGCCCCCATCACTTTTACCTTCTTATCTAACACTTATCTAAGATATGAATCTACCCTCCTTCTCCCTTGCCTACCCTTATGCACTGGGATCATCATATCACATTCCCATTTATCACAACCATATCAGACAAACTCTCAAGTATCAGTGGTCCCCTCTGGCCATTTGTAACTTGGCTTCTGGTAGTGCTGTTTACTAGCCTGATATTGTTATTCCTACTACATTTCCAGTGTTTTCTTTTGCCCTTGTCACCTTTCCTTCCCCTCATCTGTCTTGCTGCTGTAATTTTCCTTTCTCCTAGCTGAAATACTCTGTGAAATCACATATACATTTGTTCTTTCCCTTGCAATCATGAATTTCTACTGTTCTTCCATATGTGATTTCTAAAAACTGCCTACTTACCTTCTTCCAGTACTTCCCTTACATTTTAAGCACCACTTCTTAAAATCACCTTTTCTCGTCTCAGTATGACCTTATAACATTCACCCATTATTTCCTTCATTACTCTTGTCTCTTTTTACTGATAGCTTGCAATTCCCTTCAATGATTCCTCATTTTCCTTATCTTCTTCTGTCCTTTGTAATCACTTGATATCTTGCTAAGTTAAAGACAATGAATATAGTTTTGTAAATTAATCATCACGTTATCCTATGATTGCAAATTCAAACAGTCATATACAATCTGATTCTAAAGGCAGAGCTGAAATTTAGGGCTTAAGGCTATCAAAGTTTAAACAGGATGTACACATATACAAATGTGACTCATTTTCATGATTCTGTAAACATTTTATTTTAAATTACTGTGATGTGTGTGAAAAAGATTTGCTTGCTGGCTGTGACTGCAACATGTTCTTAGATTATGCTGACTTTTCTGCATTTGCTCCTCACAAGAATCATTAATTTCTATATTTGATTTTGCTGAGAAGGCTATTAGTCTTCCTGAATGTACTTTTCAAACTTCTGTAATACTGTTCTGCTTCCTATGGGTATGAGGTCAGGATTTAGCAATATCTAAAATCTGTATGTAGTTGCATGGCTTTTAATGTACAATTACTTCATACTTAGCTGTTGTAAATATCTCAGATATAACATACTCTTGAATGGAAAGCAAGCGACAGTATTTGAATATTAAAAAAACTGAGACGAATGCAAAAAGAAAAAAAAAAACATAAATAAAACACTGAAACAACAAGCACCAAAAAGTTATTATCATATGCATGAGAATATTCGGAATAGGTTTAAGCTTTAAAATAGAACTTGGGTGGCACAGTAGTTAACACTGCTGCCTCACAGTATGTTTATGTCTGATATGGGTACTGTCTAGGGTGCCTACTATGTGTGGTCTGCATGTTATATGTTATATAAATGTGATAAATTTGTATCCCATCCAGGTCTGATTCTATGCCTTATGATAAATGACTGCTGGCACAGGCTATTGCTCCCCTGAATGTATCGGGAGATGAATGAGTAAATTACTAAAATGGTAAATGTTATGTGAAGGGAGTCCTCCTCCAACCCTCTGCATCTGTGCTGCTTTATAGTCTGACAGTGATGTAGCATACATATGGAGAACAGAAAAAAGTACGGTTGTGTGAGCATACTCACTGTATCAGTAAATGTTTCAACAATAAAATCCATGCCACCAGAATTCATTAAATGAAGGTGAATTCCCTAAAAAGGCAACAGTTCCCTATGTTATTTCATAACTTCAAAAACTGGAGAGTACAAAGAAGTAATCTTCGTGATGAGTCTTGCAGCAACCCTCTCTTCTGGAGGCACAGCATGCGCATTTAGTTTAAAAAATATGTATTTATCTATTCTCTGATGATGGGTGAGAGTTGTACAACATGTAATCTCACATTGTGACCATTGATTATAAGACAAACAATACACCAAGCACCCTACCATGTGTGTGTGTGTGTGTGTGTGTGTGTGTGTGTGTGTGTGCGCGCACTCAGGCATGCATGCATGCTCAGGTGGCAACAGACAAACTAAGGTATCAACAAAGGCTCCAGTAGAAAGCTAACAGTGCACAGAAGCTTAAATCGACCATATAAAAGCAAACAAATATAAATGTATACAAATTTAACAAGTTACTCTAACATACATTCAAAAACAGGCCAGGGAGGATAATGAAAAAAACATTCAGGTCAAGGAAGATGACGAACTAAAACATACCACCACATTATAGGTTAACATTTTGGGATGTAATAAAATATGCAAAAACCTGTAAAGTCCTGATGTGGTTATAGCATTTACTATAAAGAGAGACTGCCGGACCCAAAACATGCTTGGGAGCAAGGGAAAGAGAGGGAATGCTTTGTTCTATATTAGTGATCATATTACTCAAGCATATATTAGTTGTGATAATGTGACTGTAACAGAATGAAACCCATAAACGTGAATCCTTCAACTTCAGAAAATAAACTGTGAAACTCACTATAATACCATTAAAGGCTTTTTGCACGTGCATATCACTCCTTGTACCTCCAATATAAGAACAATATCCCCCATCTTTGTGATTTGCACACATTAATTCTGAGATCACTGTATCTCAGAGAAGGTGTGGTTATTGTAATCTCAGACTTAGTACCTATTCCTCCCATTCCTGCACATACAGCCTTACTGGTAGAAACCCATGCAGTGCTACTCATAACGCTCAAAGATGCAGAAATTTATTATGTGAATGGGAAAGTACTAAGTAATAATATACTCAGGCACCAGTAATGGGTGGACTGTCTGTAACATAAGATGTAGATCAGCCAAAACCATTCTTGCTCTGCCCTCAATACTGAATAATTAGCCTGTAATATTTGGAGACTGTGTAAATCGCATTTAGCAACATCACAGATACTTGTGTCTGGTGGGTTTACCTGGTTGACTTGAGTCATAAAATAAATAAAAAGTTTTCCCCTGAGCCCTGTAACTTAGGTACAGCGAGGTTTATCATTCCCAAATTTTCTGTCCTGCTTTACTAACCCTTTTTATAGCTGTCTTTTCAAACATTTCAATTCTGCACTCATTTTATCATAAACTTTTTATGAACAAGACCAGCACCAGTCTTGTACTTGACATTAAAGTAAGAGAGATGCACACATTTAGATTTTTGTGTGGACCTGGTCACTGAGTAGAGGCAACTCAAAGGACAAAAAGTAACTGCTAAAATTATAATTTACAACACATACAATGTTACATTAACTGATGCTAATATCCAAGAACTAAAAACAATGCACTTACTGTTCAACTAAATAAGTGCAAACATTTTGCAGTCAGAAGCAAGACACAGTAAAATTGATTAAAGACTTCCATTCCAAATCAGCGAATGGGACTTCATAAGAATACCTACAAACAAAACATCTACCTAAACTACATTGAATCACATCATCAATCAACAAGGTCAATTCAGTTAATTACAATAGCTTGTTATCAAAGTTTTAATAACTACTAGATGTAATAATAGTTCTTTATTTATTTAAAAACTTCTAATTAAAATGTCCAAAACTACATAACCCTTGAAAATGTTGTGTATTAATACTGAGAATGTTTCAAACAAGGATCAGCCACAACACTATTAATTGATTAATAAAGTCTTGACATCTTTTTATTTAATAAACAACTAATCAAAATCTTGTCATTAAAATGTAGAGGTCTAGCAGCATCCAAAAGGCCTATTGTTTCATCACAAGGGTAGAATATTTAACCAACACCTACAGACACTGATTGTGCAGTTATCAAAAAAAACTGAAATTCTGTTTTAATAGGATGAAGTTTGAGAATTATATTTATGATTTTTAAAATTAGATTTCAGGACCATACAATAATTTAATTCTATTTTTCTGCTCTGCTCTCTCTATATATATATATATATATTTATATATATATATATATATATATATATATATATATATATATATATATATATATATGGTTCTACCTGACATAATCGAAACCCCAGAACACCGACAACGCAATGACCGACACCACATAATCGACAGTGCAGAAACACGAAACCTCACATGCCCGACAACGAAATAACCGATGGTACACAAACACGAAACCGCATACACTGCACACACCACAATAACAACAATCAACAAACAAAACACATCCCTGTCCAAAACCACACACACAACACAAGCAGACCAAAATCCCTACAAACCCACACTAAACCTCACATACACAACTATCTACAGCCGTAACCCAAACCCTAACCCTAAGGTCCGTCATCGATACTCAGCTAACCCGCACCCTAACCCTAACTCACTTAACCCACCTCTAACCCAAAGACTATCACTACCGCACACTTACCTAACCCACTCCCTAACCCTAACTCAGTTAACCCACCCCTAACCCAAACACTATCACTACCGCACACTTACCTAACCCACTCCCTAACCCTAACTCACTTAACCTGCCCCTAACCCAAAGACTATCACTACCACACACTTACTTAACCCACCACAAGACTGACCCTAACTCACTTAACCCACCCCTATCCCCACAGACCGTCAATATCCACACTTACCTTACTCGCACCCTAACGTCCGTCACTACCACATACTTACACAGCCTTTTCCCATGTCGGCATCCTCGGTGTTTTAATCTGTGGCGTCGGTCTTCTGCATTGTCGATCTTCTGGCACTCGCGATTCGCTTGTCGGTGTTCTGGAGTGTCGACTATCTCAGGTAGAACCATATAATATATATATATATATATACATATATATATATATATATATATATATATATATATAAGCAAAATCAATTAAAACATATTTGAGGTAGACAATAGGCTATAAAACAAGCTGGCAGTCTTATAAGATAAGAAATACAGTTTGTGATGAATGAGTGTTCTAGCCTAAAACTGAAAATTCCATGAAAATTCTAAGTTTTCCTAATATTCAGAGAGCCCAGATTTGGAAATTACCAGTATTTTTCCCAGAAAATGGAAAATTGGAGTCCCTGCCCTTAGCATTTATTGGAATAATCATTTAAACATTTTTTGAAACATACTAGCTGCTGCATCAGAAACAGTAATGACTTTTCCTGTGGTGCATTGGTCCAGGGTTTGATTCCCTCAGCGTCTGTTGCGTACCTGTGTCATACTAAACATGTCACTTAACCAAACAGAATTCCTGGGCTGATTCTGAAAAAGGATCATTGAGATCAGTATTCTAAACAAACTAAATAAAATAATTTTACAAATACATCAGAGAATTGATTTTTAAACAAAGTTTATGACTAGTTATTTCAACATAAGGTCATGTCATATATTTTAGTTATACTTCATACTGACATACTTTACAATATTATGCCCAATAAATTTGGACAGTCAAATGTTACTTAGAAATAGCACTTTTACAAGCATGTGGCTACTCCCTATAATTTACTAGAAATCATATAAGAAATTAATGTTTTCTTTTTTTTTCAAAACTATTTTAGACTACAACCAGTAGTAGTTAAGAGGGATGTAAATCTGATTGTATCCGTATGAGAAGAGCAATATATATTTAATGACACTAATTCATATTTTAAGCACTTTGGGCTTTTTAAAAGATCTGTTGATGATATTATTCTGAACTATGGGAACATTGTGAATGATTTAAATGATTTTAATTACAAAATGTAAAGCATTGATTTTTTTCCCTTTAAACTGTATAGTTTAGATGTTTCTATAGATTCTCTGTGCATAAACATTTCATTCAAAACTGATGGAAACACTGACAAATCTATCATAAAGAAGCTTATCGGGTGCAATTCTAACTCACATCATATAAGTAAGCAACTGAAGTTTACTTTTTAAGGGCATAGCGTACAATCAGACATAATAAGATGCTATTCACCACTAATGACTATAATATGGAAAGTTAATTACAAACTACATTATGTGATCTTTCAAGCAGAGGTTATGATGCTCTAGAATTAATCCAGATTAAGAATGATAATTTAGAGGAATATAGTAGTTCTTTTTTTAAACATCTACTAAGATAAATAACATTAATCAAAACCTTTTTTAACATCTTTATAAATTTATCACTTGAGACACAGACAAACATACATTAACAGAAAAGAAAGTAAACCATATTAAAATTTTCCCATTTATATACATTATACAACATATATCTTTTCTTTCTTTGTAACTATCTTCAGTCCAACATTACATACATTGCTGGATTCCTGCCTTACCTTAAATCTTAGTCCTCCTCCTGAATATTATTCTGCATGTGTTGTTCATACAATTTCCATTTTTCCCTTTCTAAGGATCCCTCTTCCACATCTTTTAAATCTTTTATAATATTCAATGCTTTAAATGCAGCTGGTTTCGACTTTGATCTCCATTTTCTAGTATTTTTTCCAGACAATGGAACTAAACTTAATAAGGCATACTCTGTCTAGACAATTCAGATCCTGTATTCTAGCTGAAAATAATTGTTTCCTTAGTTCCAGCCATGTGCTCGGACATTATTTCTTAAAAAAATACCATGTAGACGATTGTTAAAATCTATCAGTTCATTACACTCCCAAAACATATCTTCCCAGTTACCTCTTTCTACCCCATCCTCCATCCTCCAACATTTGCTATCAACCTAAGGAAAAAATTGTTGAAGTCTGTTTGGAGAATAAAAATACCTATGCAAATACTTCCAAGCAAAGATCCTAAACCTTCTGGACTCTGCTGCGCACTTGGAAGCAATAAATATTTCTTCCCATTGTTCTCCTCTAAATTATTTTTCTAATCTGACTTCCTAATCTTTTCTAACCACCTTAACTTTACTATTATAGTTACCATGCGATAGTTTATATGACCTTCTAATTATCCCTTTCTTAGTATCAACTTCTATTGTAGATTCAACTAAAAACTCTAGAAGAGCATGTCTTTCACTTAAGATTCCCTATCCCTTACTCTTTGCCTATATTCTGATATTAATCCCTGGTAGGGAAGACAGTCTCTAGTCTGCAGTCCAAATGTCTTCTTGGCCTCATCTCACTCTTTTACCTTTCATGTCTAGTTATTTGTTCAAACAAAATAAACCAGGAATCCGACATCCAACATCCAAGTTTAATGAGATGAAAGTTACAACAAAAAAAAAGCTTCTGAGACTCTAGCTCTTTGTCACTGCATTGTTTGATACTGTATTCTGACCATTTGGAGTTCTTTAGTTTTCAAGGAGTTTTTTCTACTTCTAGTTATTTGTTCCTAATACCCCGGTTCCTTTCCCAGTTTTCTTCAGTATATCCCAGAACCGTCTTGTTTATTGTATGTACTCATACTTGCGGTTATCCCTACTGGTAACATCTATTTTCTCTATTCTCATGTTGGATTAGTTGTTAGAATACTTTGTATTATTTTATGAATGTAATATTTGGTCTGGTTGTTATTATTCTCCTTAAGGAGCTGCATTCAAAATCACACACTATTTATTTCTTCAACTCACCCCCCAATGGTTCATTATCATAAAATTTCCTTTCCATTTTGAATTGTAACCTCCTGCTTGTGTTATGTATATGAGCCTTAACTGTGTAGCTCTAAAGTATCCCCTCAAATCAGGTAATCCTAAACTACCTTGTTTTATTGGAAGGATCAACTTATCCCACTTAACTTTTGCCCTCTTCCCCTCCCAAATAAATTCCTTCAACTCTCTGTTAATTATTGTCCACAAATTTTCTTCTGGTTGATAAAAATATGCCTGACACATATATAAAACTAAAGGGACTAAAACATTTTCACTGCTTATATCTTACTAGCCATATACATAAACAAAACATTCAGTTGTCTCAGTTTTTGTATTATCTTTTATTTAGTCAATTCCCACATATCCTTAGCTGCCATAACAGAAGCTGTTTTAATTCATACCCCTAAATAATTCATCTTATCATGTCCCCATATTTATATGGGTATTGCTGAACCAATTCATGCATGAGTACATCATTTGGAGAAATAGCCTTTGTTTTATCTTCATTGATTTTATATCCTGGAAAGACTTAAAACTGTCTCAACATGTTCCACAGAACTAATATGTCATTTTGTAGATTTATCAAGCACAAAATAACATCATCTGCATATACAGCCAATTTCTCTTGATTACCATACCAATTATATCCTTAAATTTCTAAGTATCTTATTTTCTTAGCCAATGGTTCTAAATATAAAACAAGTAGCAGAGTGAACAGAGAACATCCATGTCTGGTTCCTCTGTTCAAAAACAACTTATCAGAGAGGAACCCTCACACTATAATTCTTGCCTCTGACCCTTCATATGTCCTTCTATTTAACCTTATTATTGTATCAACTGAATTCAAATGCTTGCATTGCCCTACTCATAAGATCCCAACTTATTCTACTGAATGCATTCTTTACATCAAGATCTACTAACAACAGTGTTATTTTCTTATATCATCCTTCCATCTGGAACATAATTGTTTTATTAATGTAGTCAAGTGTTTGCCTCCCCACTACAAAACCACATTGATCCATATCTATCAATTTTGGCAAAAGCTTTGCCATTCTTTTAGATAGTATAGACATAAACACGTTGTAATTATGGTTTAAAATTGAAATGGGTCTATTTGATACATAGTCCAATGGGTCTTTACCATATTTAGGTAATAGAGCCACTACAGCTTTCTTCCAGTATGTCGGTGCATCCCCTCATTTTAAAATAGTTTCATCCCTACTTACTTCCAAATTTCTACAGGAATGCTATCTGTTCCTGTAGACTTTCCAGAAGATTGATTGTATATCCCCAGTTTTATCTTGTCTCCTCCTATCTTAAGTGTTAGCTCTTGAGCATAATCTACCACTAATTAATTAATTAAGGTTTCCATAAATATTTCTATGAGTGCTCTTTCTTTATGTCTAATTTCGCTGCTTTATACAAATTTTAATAGAATTTCCAAAATATCTCTAATACCACTACAGGATCTCTGTTTGTTTTTCTTGTTACAGGATCCAGTTGTTTGACAACAGCTCTTTCCACTTTCTGTTGTCTCGGCCATTGTGCTAAAAGCTTTTGTGCTCTGGAGTTAACTATCAAAAATAGTTGCTTAACAGGAATCTTCCTAAACTCATACATATTATACAGATACTCCCTTATTTTCTCTGTAGTACTTTGCATTTGTGCCTCTTACTGTTCCATGAGATTTTCCTTATTATGCAATATTTTAACATTTGTCAGCCCCTCTAAGTAATTACTATTACTTCTTAACTGTATCTCTTTTTATTTATACTGTATTTTTTCATTTTCATTTTATCCCACTCACTAGCTATAACTTCTGAAGATATTTATACCTTCCTAATAACTCTTGAATAACTTCCACTACCCATTCCTTAAATTCCTTTCTTTTTTAACAGATAGGTGGGAAAGCACCAGTGTCTTATTTTTACCTCATTACCCTGCATTTTTATTAGTGCGTGATCAGAAATAGTTATTGGGTATGTGTTGAGGCTTTCAAACAAATGCACATATTCCTGTGAAATATAATCTCTATTTAATCTAACACAGTTATTGTACCTTGAAGAATAATATGTAAATTCTGTCCAAGCCTACTGCTGAATTCACATCTTGCATACCAAAATTTTTTATAAATTTATTCAGAAATCTGCACTATTTTGTTATATTTTCCTTTTTAGGTCCCCCTAATATATTCCCAGTATTACAAATCATCTCCCAGTCACCAACTTTATTGTGTTTTTTTCCTCCCCTGTACCAATTAGTACAATTACTCCATTTTACTTTGTCCCTGATATTCTGCTGAATATCTATCCTGAAATCTTTCCTTTGTCGAATCTACATGCTCATTTTTTTCTAAATGTGTATCCTGCTGTTTCTTAATATAATTCAGCAATCTTTCATTTTTGTCTATACCTGTAAGGCCACTTATGCTCCAAGATAATATGGAAAGTATAGCCATCGTGATAAAAATCTGCTGTTCCCAACTATTAAACATATCAGTTTTTTTAATGTATATTTCCAGCTTTCACACTCTATGCACACACTCATGTTTGGCATGATGATCTTTTAATGGGAACAGCTGAAAGAAAAAGAAAATATTTTGTACAGTTGTTTCTTCTCATCTGCATTTTAACCTCTAATCACATTTTTCAAGACTTTTAGTTTTAATGAAAACCCTCAAACAAAAAAAATACATTTCAAAACCCTCCATCCCCTATTAACTTAGAACGAACACACACAACTCTCTATATCTTCAAAATAAAGTTTAACTCTCCAGACAATAACAGTTTCCACAAAATGATAGTTGGACCCACAAAATGAATATTATCCCATGCTAAACACAGTCTGTTTCTCACTTATATTGATTGCCATCCGTTTTTTTTTCTATCCCTCCCAGATGTAAAAAACAAAACATTGTATGCTTTCAGAACACATTAACTTTTAGCCCTAAGTAAAAGTACACTGGCTATCTTTAAATAAAACTAAATTACACAGTGTTCTATTAAATGCATTAATGTTTTGAGCCTGCTAGAGAGGTTGTTATCTGTAATTCACTCCCATAATTTCAAACTTCATTTTCATTGAACTGCTTGCCTTTGTAGCTTAAATTTTGCATTTCTCTCAACAAAGAATGCTCAGAACTCTTAAGATTCATTGCTTGCACCAGAAGACATCTAGTGTCTATGTAAAATTAGTTAGCAATTAATCTTTGTAAATTTCACTCAGAACAGAATGTATAGCTGCCTTAGCAGCAGACTTTTTATACCCACTGAAAACTTGCTAATGGGAAAAAAATAACAAGCTAATATCTTTACAGATGTATGATACTTGGCATTTTTCATGTTTTCATAATTTTGTCTTATTTTTGAAGCCTACATGCTTACAAAAAACACTTGTTTATAGCTTAAGCCAGCATTAATTTAGACATTCACCCTTGATTTTCTTGTTGGGGTGTAGAGATTATGATCACATCTGTAAACTTGTAAAAATAAGATACATATTTTAACTCTACATATAATATAATCAGTGCATTTTTACAACCCACCCCAGCAGCCCATGATCATAGCATATTAACTTTAAACTTGAGTTTGTCCAGTCTTTCTTCTATTGTTATACTGCAATGCCTATATTTTGTACAACCAAAAAAGTATGTTTACTTTAATATGTTTAAGCCATACAACAGTCAATGAAGAGACCTCCACCACATTTAAAATACTCCTAACTACACACTATGCAAAGCAGCTTTACTATATACAACATGCAGTTTATATCATAAAATATTTATAAAAATTGTAATCAAAATCTGTTTAAATTACAGCTGCTTTTTCCTCTTGTTATTGCCCTGGTGTATATGCTTTACAGCCCACCCACAAGTTTAACAAAGTCAACAAAAGTCCTGTCTTTCATGACCACTTTTTATGTAAAGCCACATTTCACAAATGTGAGTGATGCTTTATAGTCTTCCATTTGTTTACTAATATATGTGTTGATGGTCCTTTTTTTTGTTCACCTCTATCTCCCAACACAATACTCTATTTCAAGTCTGAGGTACTCATGGTTCTTCTAGCCAACTCCTGTGCTTTTTTTCTCTCTCAAGCATTTCCTTTGGTACATTGGAAAATGTTTCAATGGAAAAGTCTCTCTATGAGTTTTATTGTCAGAAGAATGAGAAGTATAGTCTCCTTGTGTTTGCCAGCTCACTTTTTATTAGATTTTTTTTTCATTTCTTCCGTAGTTTGCTCTGCATAAAAATGTCTTTGATCCTCTAGGAAAAAGTATTCTGAAGACAGATGCATACAGCAGCTTGAACCTCATACCTGCCTTTTGACATTCCCTGATTGCTGGGATAAATTTGCTTTTCTTCTGCCTAGTGTATGACAAATAATAATTTTCCACAAACTCCGATGTCCCCAATTTTAATACTTTTCCCTTCCTCCATAGTTTTTTCAGGATCAACTATTTCTGCTGGTATGATTGCATCTTTGCTAATACTTGTCTTGGCTGCTTTCTTATGACCAGGTTTGAAACACACACTTAATGTGTCCTTTCAGTTAACAAATCATGTTGTGGAACACAAATCAAGATGCTTATTTCTGCTTTCATAAAATTAATACAGTCTGTTCCTTCTAGTTTATCTGGTACAGCAGAAAATCTCAGGTTTTCACTGTGAGCTCTGTCTTCTAACTCTACCATTTTTTGAATCAGCTTTCCTTAAGAAGTATTGTACTCAGCCAGCCTTTTCTTAATTTCATCCTCTGATTTTTGTAGTGTTATCAGTTTATCTTCTTCTGTTATTGGAGTTGATATATTCCTTCAGTGTTTCATTAATTTAATCACCTCTGAGTACCTTTGATGTATTTTTTCTTCTGTATTACCTAAATCACCCCTTGTACCAAATCTGAAGCTTGAATTACTTTTCTGAACAACTGCAGGATTCTTCCCAGTCAATGTTTCCTCAACTTTTCTGGTTGATTTTCTTTGATGTTCTCTAAGCTTCTTCTTTACTGGCATCCATGCAGTGTTCTTACTAGCCAGTAAATGAATTTTGCTTAAGCTGATAATATTACTGGCTCTTATTTCTCAGTTTCTTTTTTCACACAGTGAGAGATGGGATTAAGCTGTTTACCACTTTGCAGCCATCCTGGGTGTCTAGTACTATTACTTATGAAAAGAACATTCTATGTGACACCAATACTGACTGGCAAAATGTAGCAGCTGATAGACCCTCATTCTGCATAAATATATTTGGTCTACTCAAATAATCACAATACCTACTAGATACAACAAAAGCAATAAGGGCATACTTCTTGATTGGATTTTAGTCTCAGACCCCAGAAAATATTCTGTCAGTGGAAACTATCCTAAGTCTATAAGTGACCATCTCCCTGCATACACACACACATATTTACAACTCATCACCCATATATTCACCAACTTAAACCAACCAGGAATCTCACAAAATTTAACAAAGACTTATTCAACAGTATCCTAAGGTCCTTCAACTGGTCTATACTAACAACTCTCCTATTAGGTGATGCAGTTACAATTTTTAATACCTTTTTTAAATACCTTAAATAACCTTGCCCCCTACGTAGAAAAAGAAAAAAATTAAAACAAGTACACTTGGTATCCACCCTTACCAAAACCATTATGTGTACAAGAGACAAGGGTTGGAGGGAGTGGCCAAAAAAAAAAACTTTCAGTGATATAGGAAATTTCATAATCAATCTAACAAAACAAATACACAAAGGTAGGAAACAATATTATGGCCATCTATAATTTAATCATAAAAATGATACAAAAAAATTCTGGTCTTCTATCCATACAATACTCAATCCTGGCTCAAAAAAGATGTGTATCATTCTCAAACTGGATCCCCCTTGAAATAGCAATTACATTTTATAAAAAACTTCAAAGAGAACATTGCTGCCCTCAACAGCAGCACATCACCCTCCCCTACACAAATCCATAACATATCACCAACTGCCTCCTCCACTACCACATTAAACTCTGAAAAATATGAATCCAAACAATCCCTAGCCACCAATGCTAACAAATTTATCTTAAAACCTGTGACAATATCCACTGTAAAAAAAAACTGCTATTTAAACTTAAACATTGCTCCACAGCTGCAGACAACTTCCCAGCTAAATACCTCAAGATGGCAGCAGAAGCCATATCTTACCTAGTAGCTATCTTACTAGATCCATACAGGAATCTTATATCACACCAGTTTCGAAAAGATCACGTCATCACACTGTGCAAGGGAGAAAACCAGAAGTCTTTAACTTTTATCTGATTACAATTCTCTCCCTTCACTTAAAAACCTTAGGTAAATCAGCAATCAACTTCTTCACCATCTTCTCTCAGAACAGCTCTTAACTAGTATCCAACATGGATACTTCTATTCCTCCCCAAAGTACATCTGAAGAGACAAATCCAGCTGTAGATCTTGCAGATTCATCAAAGATGGACCCTACGTAAGTGTCCCGAGTTACAATAGTACTATTCCATGTCCAGGTAGGGTTAATTGTAATACCCAAAGGGTGGTGTATTTAGCTACATGAACCAACTGTAGCGCATTTTATGTAGGTAAAACTATCCGTAGGTTGAGAGACCGGATAGGTGAACACCTTAGGGCCATTAGAAATCAAGACCCCCATAATGCCCTATATATGCACAGTACAGTTTGTACTAATTTTAAGAGATTTTTATTCTTTGTAATAGATAGGGTGTTATATAATGAAAGGGGTGGTGATGAAAAATTAAAAGTGGAACTTTTGGAATATAAATGGCAGGTTATATTGAATGCTACAACGACACCTGGATTAAATTATTTCATTTCTATAGGAGCATTTTTGAAACATTGAGCAATTCAAATTTAGATATTATTTTTATACATTTTTTATTTTTAAACAAGTTTAAACTAAGTGTTAATATTCAAAATATTAGAGTTTTATAAGTATTAATTAGATTTGTATTTGTGGGTTGTGACTATATTTTGTAGAGTTTTTTTTATATAGAAGTGTATTTGTAAGTGTTTTAGATTTAAGATGATTGAATCCATATTTATTTTTAATAGAATGATTAATTAATTGATAGGTGTATATAAGTATTTGATGAATAGCTACCATTCACTCTGATGATGCTATTGACTTACGGTGAAAGTGCTTAGTGTGTGGAGCAGCATTAAAGGCTTCAGATTTATCCTGTTGTTCGTGGTTCATTTTATTGTTTTTTACAAGTTTTATTGCCCATTGGGTAGTTTCGTTTTGTGGTGACTCAAATCAAACTTCCTCCCCCTCACTCTCTAGCATCTAAAACAAAGACTAAGTACTTGACTTACAACCCACCTAAATTCAAACTTTACCAACTTCATGTAGCCCTGCTTTTATCAGGAGACATACATCCAAATCCTGGGCCCATCTGTCACCCCACCATGCATAACTCTACATCTCCCAACTTAATAAACTCATCCTTTCCAAACAAACATATTTCCTTTTACTCTCTGAATGCCCGTAGTATTCTAAACAAAGTTAGTGAAATCCATGCCCAGATAGCCTTCCACACCCCTGATGTCATCACCCTAACAGAGACTTGACTAAAACCCCAAACCTCTGATAAAGACATTTTCCCACCTGGTTATAATATACTCCGCACAGATTGCCAAAACAAAAAAGGGGGTGGCACTGCCATCTTCTACTCCAACCACCTCACCATTACAAGTACTATGACACCTATCCCATCCTTTTCTCCTGCTGAACTACTTACAGCTAACTTTAAAATAAATTACCACATCGCTATCACAGTAGCAGCCATCTATATTCCTCCAGGAGACAACATTCCTCTGCTCGAAGATATTCTTTCATGCTTTTCTCAACACATCCCCAATGAAACTACCCTCCTTGGGGATGTCAACATTAACTGGTTAACTCAGTAATCCATACTCTAATACTTATATTAATTTATATGGCTTTACATAGCTAGTCTCCAAACCTACCCATACAAACAATTCTCACACATCTAGTACTCTTATTGACTGGGTACTTGTATCTAGTCCTTCCAAATATCATAACCCTGAAACCCTACCAAACACCCTGAGTGATCACTGCCCTATAAAAGTGCTTAGGTTCACTCTCCACTTCTCAAAACCTCCTAAATGTATCACTTGTCATAAACTCTCTAACTTCCATTCAGAAACCTTTAATGTAAACTGGAAATTCCTTACCCAACTCCCACTAGAAGAAGCAGTCTTAGATTTCAACTCCACCTTCCTTAGCATCTTAGACTCACTCACTTCGCGCTCCCCCTCAAAATGTCCAAATTAAGTCCACCATATCTCTGTGGCTTTCAAAAGCCACTCATACCCTTATGATAACTAGAGACAAACTATGGAAAAAATGGTCACAAACTAAGCTCTCTGCAGACTTACAAAAATATAAAGAACTCAGAAATCTGACAACCCCCTCCCCCCATAAACAAAGATAAAAAGGACTTCTATAACAAACCTCCCACAGCCCTAAACTCTAATCCTAAAAAATTCAGGAACTCTGTTAACCAAATTTTACATCCCGGTAATCTTAGCTCCCCCAATCCATGCCCAGACAAGACATCTGAAGAAACTGCCACTATCTTCAATACCTATTTTATCGATTCAATATCTAAGCTACTGAACCCTAACCCAAACTCCTCTACTACTAACATCTCCAACTTTTCTGAACCTAATCCTAATACTATCTCCTCAAATACCTTCTCCCTCAAACCTGTACCTACTAGCTACATCAAAACTCTACTCTCTAAATTAAAACCATGCTCAGCGTCAGCTGACAATATTCCTTCCACTTTTCTTCTACTAGCAGCTGACTCTCTTGCTCTTCCTGTATCTATCCTAATTAATCTCTCTATCTCTGACTCTAAAGTCCCTTCCATCTGGAAACAATGCTACACTCTACCTATACACAAAGGAGGTGACTGCTCTAATATCTCAAACTTTAGACCTATAGCTATCCTCTCCCCCTCTCTCTAAAGTACTAGAAAAATGTATTCATAAACAAGTTATACAGTACCTGCTTACATCCACTCAGCACGGCTTCATACCCAAACATAGCACCACTACAGCTCTATTATCCTTCCTCAATCCAGTCTCTATAGCCATGGATGACCATAAACTTATTTTGACTTCTCAAAAGCTTTTCACACTGTCCCACACTCTCTTCTGCTGTACAAACTGGTTAACCTCAACTTCTCCTCTGATACTGTTGCATGGGTCTCCAGCTACCTCACTGATAGATCTCAATCAGTGAGATGGCACTCTGCACTCTCCCTTTCTCTCCTTGTCAAAATGGGTGTACCTCAAGGGTCTATCCTAGGACCATTACTTTTTAATATCTTTACTAATCAGCTCTATACCTCCTGTCCTCAGTCATCTTTACGTGCAATACGCAGATGACTCTGCAGTCACCACCACAGCCAACTGTCCCTCTAAGCTCTTCTCTGATACTCAGGCATCTTTTAACTTAGTTGAACCATGGCTCTCCAATAACCAGCTCATCCTTAACCCTAAAAAAACAAAGCTGTTACTCTTTCTACCTAAAAAGTTCATAAATATTAAACCCTCCTTCTCCATACAGTCCCATAATAACACTCCCATTTAGTTAGAATCCAGTACTAAGCTCTTAGGTGTAACCATCGATGATCAGCTTAAATTTGACTTGCATGTTAATAACTGATTCAAAAAGACACATTCAAAACTAGGGCTCCTTTACCGTAACAAGAAATTCCTTACCTCTGAAGCCAAGATTACTCTCTCTTACCTACCTTCTACCCAGTCTAATGTACAATTCTCACAAATCTTAACTCAGCACTCCTGATAAAACTTGAATCTATCTACAATAAGGTAGCTAGATTTACTGCCCAACAAACCTACAAATCCCATCACTGTCTCTCTCTCTCTAAAGCACCTAAACTGGCTTGAATTACCCCACCAGCTTCTTCTCTCTCAGCTCCAGATCATCCATTCTATCTTAGACCAGCCTTCCTACTGCCCAGCACTATCCCCTCTCATCTCCCATTATTCTCCCTCCAGTCCTCTCCAAAACTCTAACCAAGACCTACTACAAATCTACAAATGCAAGTCTAAATTTGGATGCAACATGTACTTGTTATCACCCCAATATTGCCTGGAATACGCTACCACTAGAAATCATGACCCTTACACATCCTAAACAATTTAAGACAGCCACCAAAGAGCACTTTAAAAGTCACTGGTCCTGCCACTGCACTCTCCCTTCTTAACATCCCCTACTTCTCATACCTTAATCTACTTTTTGCCCTTAACTCACTCTTCTCACTAGCTCTCTCTAATCTTTCTTAACTACTCCTTCTACTGTCTACTAAAATCTATTAAGCAAATCACCTCAGATAAACATTCTATTGTAATTGTCTTGCCTTCATGCAACTACATCATGATAAAACTGTTTTTTTAACCACTTACCCCAAAAACTATACTCATCTTAATGACATATTTCTTTTTATACATCTTGAAATAGTTATGCTATACTCCTGATTACTGACACTGTATAACATTGTACTGCTACTTAATGCCTTGTAATAATCCTGTATCATTGCTGTTTAATGCTAATTTATAATGAAAATAGTACAATATGTTGGAGCTTTTCTCCCCGGGCCTCCGCTGAAAAAGGGATCTTCAGCTCAGTCGGACAATCCCGGTCAAATAATGTAAAATAAAATAAATAAATAAATTGACACAATATCCCACTCGGGCATTGTTGACAAACTCAAGAGATTAGGTACAAATCCATATGTCACCCAGTGGATATCCAACTGGTTCACAGACAGGACCCAGGAAGTTAGAACTGGGAAGTCTACCTCTATAAAGAGGCCAATCACAAGTGGAGTCCCTCAGGGATTAGTCCTTGGACCGCTCCCTTTTGGTATTTACTTCTTTGAAGTGAAAGCCAATGCCAATCTCTGGCTGACTGCAAATTAGGAGCTGCCACTGAATTCCACAATGACACAAATGAACTCCAGTAAGGGCTGACAAAGACAGACAACTGGTGTCAGAGCCATGGACTAAAACTAAATGCCAAGAAATGCATAACAGTATCCTTCAGGAAGTCATCCACCTTTGGTAACTATCATATTGACAACACATCTCTTAGAGTTGACCCAGTAGTCAGGGACTTGGGAACACACATAGATAGTAATCTAGCCTTTCACTATCACGTGTGTATAGTAATGAAGAAATCGTTCTATATTGCACAACTTATAAACAAAAGTATAGCATCTAAGTCCAAGGAAGTCATTCTTCCACTGTATTCGACATTCATTAGACCTATCATTGAGTACAATGTCCCTTTTGGTATGGACCTAACCAGGCAAATCCAACAATTGGAGCGTCCACAGAGGTTCCTTGCCAAAAAAGGCCCTATCCCTATATTCTGTCTCCTACAGGCTTCTGAGGGGAGAGCTATACCTGTCATACAGGGATTGTCAGACCATACTCTGCTGGACTTCCTGATTATCCACAAAACAAATAGCACCAGAATTACCAATTCTAAAGACTTAAACCTTGCCCGTGATATAAATAAGATATGCTGGAGAGACAGGCATGTATCCCAAAAACTACCCCATCTCTGGAACATGCTCCTCATCCATGTGAAGTAGAGTTCATCCCTAACCCAATTCAAGTGCAACTTGGACAACTGGATGTGGAACAGGAAATTCATCCCTGGTTTGGCACCTATGTCTCGAATGGACACAGACACCCTGTAACTGTTTCATCTCCTAGGCCCTGCTTGTAAATGTTTCATCTCCCAGGCCCCTGGTTACACCTATCAAGGGTAACAGAACTTGCCAGAGATTTGGGATGCATGGCTAGGCTTAAAAAGGCCCTTGTAGTCATTAGCCTAGTAAGTACCTATGAGCCTGTGAACCTATAAACATGTTTCTGAGTACTATCACACATTCCTACCGGAAGTGGTAAGAGTCGTGCTATTTGGTATTCACATTTTATGTTAATTAGATGTCCAACTTTTGGCTGGCTGTACCAACTTTTCAAGGGCTTTTATTCTTACTTTAATGTCTGCAGGTTAAGAAGGTATGCCTGGGAATTTCAAATACTAGTACAATTTAAAGGAGTAGTTAGATGAAACAGTAGAGAAAGGTTTCTTACTCTTCCTGTGAAGAGTGCACTTTGCATGGTACTTCCTGTATGGATTAACTTCATAGGTTTATATGCTGATTTTAAACAATTTGTCTAAACAAAACAAGAAGCAGTCAGAGATGTAGTGGCTATTGTAGAGCAAAATATGGACTAATCTAGAGAATTTAACACATCTCAAACCGACATGCATGAGAAAATGTGGACAAGAGTAATGCAGTGCACTGGGGAAAAAGTAATTTCTGAAAATGACATGTAACACAAAAAAGAAAGGAGCTGAGCAGAGCAGAAGTGGAATTAAAAACTGCATGTCATGCAAACAAAATTGGAGTGTTGTTTAGAAATTGTGGCAATAACAGAAGGGAAAAGATCTTCACAATGGGATCTGTATGAAAATGTTAAGAATTAGACTCCTGTAGTCCAAGAGTCCTCCAGATAGCAGGAAGTATTTATAAAAATATTATAGAGCAATGTTGGAAGATAATCAGAAGTTTGATATATGAACAGAGTAGATGCAATCTATAATGTGTTTTCCATGATAAACAAAGATGCTAAAGCTGTACATATTGCAAAAAAGGGAAAAAATATAGGACCTTGCAAAACTTTTCAGTATACTATGAAACAATTTCCAAGTGAAGGCACAGACAGAGGAATGGATAAAGAAATGGTATGGAAGAGAAAAACAAGTATTGCATCTATCAAATGCTGCATATGCATGGTAGCTGTTGGAATAATAAAATGCACAGGCATGCTGAAATATTACATCTGTACCAAAAATGTTTAGCTGAATGCCAGCTGTTGAAGGTTTGATAAATGCAAGGAAAGGTGGTGCATCACAAATACATTGTGAAATGAAGAACACAAGCTGTGAGATAAAAGAATACTACTGACAAACTATTATACTGAGAAAATATCAGAATGAAACAGGAAGTGGAACAAGTCCAAGGAGAAGATTTAAGGACTGTACAAGATAATGATAAAACTGTAAAGGAAGGATTTGCAGTACTAAAGAAAAAAGAACAACTTTTTCATACTACAGAACAAAAGAAGCAAAAGAAAGAAACAGAAAATAGATATGGGGCCTTCCAATGTGAAACAGAGAGGAAAGAGATATTAGAGAAAACTAAACTTTAATATGGCAGAAAGTTATAAAGAAAAAAAGGAAAATGAACATTAAACAATTGCATAATGTAACATAATGAAACATTAGACATTATTTTATAATTATATCTCCAAAATATGGAATATCATACCCAGTCATTTATGGAAATAGACAATAAACTTAGCTTTAAAGGAAACCACCACACTTACACCTAAATGCTAGATTATGTCAATGCTCAATCCCACCTGGCTGACTGACTATATCCACGCTAGACCTTCTGCTTACATATTTCTCTCTCTTTGCTATCACTTGTGACTACTCTTCTCTAATTGCATCTTCCCCTCTTAACTTACTTTCAGGTTAATTTCCTACACACATCTCCACCCAGTCTACCTTCCTAAGGTCAAAGCACTACTACTTTGAACCCATTAAATATTGAAAATTGCTTTTGACATCTACTGACTGTTTTATAATGTAATATTTTTACCTCACACTAGCATGTGTTTATTATATAAGATGTGTTTATTTTATATATATCTCTGTATGTTACTATGTAATATTTAAATACTACATATTGTGCCTAATTATTCTGCTAACACAACTACGATTTACTGTATAAATGGGTGTTTTTATGGAACTTTTCCCTCAGCTTCATGATCTAGTTGTACAATTCTGGTAAACGAATGTACATAATAAATTAATAAATACATAAACAAACAAACATAAATATACGTTTCAAGCAATGGAATATAAGAACAAGGAAAATAAACCAGTTTAATGATAAGACAACAGAAATATGTCTTCATCAGATGTTACATAGATAAGGGGAAAAAGAGGAATAAAAGAGAAGAATTTTGTGGAAAAAGATGCTTCTTGGCATTTTCAGATGACATATATATAAGAGTGGTAATTTTCAACAAAGAGTGTGTGATAAAAATCATAAAAATAATAGAAGTGCTGCAGGGAATAATGTTTCAGGCTGACACAGAAATTAAAGGAAATTAAATTAGTTTACAAAATATGCATCAAGACAAATAAGGGATTCATAAAGGTACCATGATGTGTGCATCTCTGTGTACACATCACTGTAACCTTTTGGAATTCAGAAACTGCCCTAACATGGTGCTGTTCAATGCTCTATCTTGAAGATGTGCAGTACCATATACGTATGGCTTTGTGGTCTTGCTGTATGATGAAGAGGATTATGCAAATTAACCATTGCTGTCTCTTCCAAAACTGCTTCCAGGAAGGCATCTACATGCAGAGTGATTCAGAAAATTGCTCAGATATGTAGAACAGCATGTCCGACCCCATCATGTTGGAAAAGCACGCAGCCAAAACCTATGTTCATCAACCATTTTTTTAAAGTAATGGTGATCAGGGGTTGGAAGACACACTAGCCATAAGGGATAATACAAAAGTACCTTAGCACCAATATTTGTATGGGGAATGGGGGGCACTTCACGGATAGGAATGAGGACTGCGCTGTGTGTGTGTGTGTGTGTGTGTGTGTTGGAGTGTTACTGGGGGGGAATGTATATTGCTACACAATGCAGCTGCAGCAATTAACTACCACAATATGCAGATCAGCTATGACCTGCATTTTGTGGTAGTAACTGCAGTTTAGAGACATGTAAATTAGCAGTAATGAGATCCTTCCTCATTGCAACTAACATGTCTCTGATTTGCAAAACACAGCTTTTGAGCTAGGCCTTTAAATGACACTCTGGGTTGGTGTTTTTTCCCTTTTATTACAGATACAGCTAAGTACTTTGTAATAAGTTAATATAGCAAAAGAGTATACTAAAGAAGAGAAACAATTATCATTTTGAAGTAAACATAACAGAAGACAAAGAAACAATTAAGTATCAAAAGTGGACACAACATAAAACAAATAAATGAAAAGTGTTTCTCATGAAATAAGATAATATCTATAGAGACATGCATGTAGGTATTTTATAAAATAAAATTTCAAGAAATAAGACAACATGTTGAGATATAGCTGTGAGATACAGGCTAGCAACTGAACGTGCCCACCAGGGAAAAAAATTAGATATGCAATGATATAAGCAAAAGCTGAAAAAATCAGGGAGAGACATATAAATTTTAACGAAGGGTCAAAGTATAGGAAGTAAAAGAGAAAATTTGATGGCCTATGTTCCTGGAAGTCAGAACAAAAAATAAAATGTTACAGAAGCTAAATATGTAGGTAAAGGTTTTTCAGATCTTATAAGGATAGAAAATGAAATGAATGGAGAACGAATTTATGCAACAGATAAGGAGAAAATAAAGGATAAGGGGTAAAATAATATTTCTGCAGTTACTGAAAGGTAGTCAAAAAATGAATCCACTGTGTAAATAAAAGAGAGAATACATGATACAAACATGAAAAAGTCAAATAAATGCATAATATTACAGAAAACAAATACACTGTGAAGACTAGAATTAGTAGAAAATATGGTGTATAAATAGAAACATATTTATTTAAAAAAATCAAAATAAATAAATAAATGTGGTACAGAAGATAATTACGTCTAAACATCGGAGGTGGAGTAAGAATTGTCATTATTTTATAGTTGAGAAAAACTGGAGAGGGAAGTCTACTGTTATGAGGCATAATACACACACAGGAATATTATATGAGAATGAGAATGTTTGTTGAAAATAAGACATAGATTTAAAAGGAGCTTGAGGAAAGTTGTCAAGGGACATGAAATAAAAAAGGAAGTCAAAAAAGGAAATACATTAGACAAGGATATAGCTTTAAAGAAAATTAAGAGTCAACATTTGTAGTTACTGTTAACATGAATTGATGGGTCAGGATTCAAGATTTGTAAGACGATGGAAGAATGGCAATTAGAAACAGTAAGGAAGAAATGAATGAATAAAACAAATTGGCAGGAAAACTACAAGTAAATGTAACCAGTTCTGTTTGGAAAAAGAGTAAAACACTGGAAGAGAAATCCGGAGACCAATTACCATCTTGAATAGTGATTAGAGGCAAAGTGTTCATATGTTTCCTTGAAGAAAAAGGTACAGGAATGGTCCCAAAGTATTAAAAGGGTTGGCTGTGTGGATAGGATAAAGGAGTCACTGGTCATTTATGTCATGTAAACTGTCTAGTAATGCTGTTAGAAATGTGTAACTGAGTATGAATGCTGTACTCAGAAATCTGACTGGAATGTATGATACTGAATTCATGACTGAGTATGAATGTCATATTCTGAAACTTGACTGAAATTTGAGCTAAAGTGATACATATTTATACTGACCATCTAAAATAGTTGTGCTTAAGTGTTATATTCTGTAAACTAGCTAAACTAACACTAAAGGGATACCTTTTCTGCCAATATTATATAAACACAGACAAGGGCATAAACTGAAATCTTCTAAATGTTATACTCTAGAAACTAAACTATCACTAAAGGAATATTTTTTTTCTGCCAGAATCATTTGAACACAGATAAAAACATTAACTGAAATCTGGTATTGTTATACAATAGTCTGAAAACATAACTTGAAATTGATTTTTCTTTAAATAACTAAGATACAGTTATATCAATTCAGTTAGCATATGTACTGAATAATTTATGTAGTTAACCATATTTTATATATATATTTAAAGAACATTAAACAAAAATAATCTTCACTTCTGGCTGTTGTAGTCTTCTGTCTTCTGAAAATCATGTATGGACCCACCCTGAACTTGCAAAATTAAAATAAGCTTTATTCTATATTGTCCTAAGTCACCGCTGGGATATTGGAAATATCACTGTAAAGTTTGTTTCTTCCATGGATTACTCATACAATTAGGCCTATCAATTCCCACCATCCATGCCTGGTGCAAGACTGGGTGACAGATGTAATGATTCTTCCTGACTATATTGAAATGAATTGCCTGGCAACATTCTTAACGGAACTTCAACTTTCCTTATGTGAGCATACATTTTTATCACAATGCATTTTCTAGCTAAATCACGCAGTAAAGCTCCCTAACATTTTGTTTATTATGCTTCAAGATACATATATTACACCTGCAATATACGTATCTTGAAGCATAATTACCATATACTGTATTAATTTGCTTCTCTAAATCTTCAGCTAGGCTCGTTACCAATAATCCTATTTACCTTTTCAATTTTTTTATGTGCTGTGTAGGTAGGATGAAGTGGTCACTGATCATTTATCTCATGCTAGGGGAAGGGTGCAGTGTCTTCTGATGCTGGCACAAGTTCTGGTAGAGACTAAGTATTTTCAGGTTGTAGCCTGTAAATAGACAGAGTGACAGACACCAATCCCTGGGATAGGGGACACTGACCAGCCATCCTAGATAGTTATTAATTCCCATCCATTATGCTGTATGCAAGTCCTTACACCCCTGCTACAGGCAGTAGCAGTCACAAGGCTAACTCAAGAGGCCTGCCCAACAAATGGTTATATCCAGAATTCCAAGAAAAGAGCTGTCAAGGTATTGAAGGAAGACTGCAGTGAGCTGGGAAGATAGCAGGAGGCATGCAGTAATCAAGTGAAGAATGACGGAGTTCATTAAAAAAAGGAATATAAAATCAAAACATATTCAATGATGACAAACCATGTAGAGGAAGATACGAAATAGAAACGGACTGCCCTTTCAGTCCAGTAATATTTTATATGCCTGGATATAGTGGTATGAATGTTGCAGTTCTAATTTGGGAGAAAATATATATTCACCATGTAAAACTACATCTCAACAGGTAAACATGAAAAGCTATTAAGGAGCTTAAAATAAATTGTTAAAAAGGTACTTAGTATGGATATGGGTGAAGGATATGGATGGACAGGTGACAAAAGGGTTGTGGGATGTGCCTGACCATACCCATATAGCAAACTCCAGTTCAAACAATGCTAGGGCTACTCTGCTCAATGCAATAAGCTTAAAGGGCATGATGCCCCAGCTTCAAGCTTATATAAATCTTGAATACATCCACATTTGTGTAATTATTGAAACTTGGTTTCAGAACAATGGCATCAGTTCTTCCTTATCAGAATATTACACCTAGCAGGTACTCAACACCATTGAAACTGTGAGGGTGTCTTCATACTTATTAGGCACCCCACTGTCTCATAGCAGATACTGAATGATACCAAACATAAACATAAAAATGAAATACTAGCTCCCTGGACTATATGCAGAGAATCATGACTGAGCTCTCAGATTATATGTCACAGGCAGGTTTGAGCCTAGCCTTGAGCAGCATTCTACCCTCACCACGGATGACACCACATTACAAACAAAAAATGATTTACTTTAACTGGCTTAACATTCGGTGTAAGTCCAAGGGGATCCAATATTTGTTAGCCTGGGATGACATGGCTGATAGGCCCTATGTTTTGCCGGAGGTGATCTGCATCTATCTCCTCTAGGCTTTTGGATACTGGCAAATTCATTAGCCATTCCTACTGTGCCTTTTTTTAGGCAGTGTAAAAATAACCAGTCTCCCAACATAACAAAATCTTCTGTAGATAAGCTCAAAGTACTGTTGTTCATTGCTAGGATTCTAAATAAGAAACTGTACTCCCAGAAAGCACTCCTCACTGTAGAAGATGCTGACATCTCTGCAGTCACTGAGACATGGTTGAAAGCCGTGGAAAGCACCCCAGCCATGCAAAGCTACAATGCCTTCCATATCTTCAGACCATGAACTGAGCAGGAAAAAACTAAAGGAGTAGGTGTATCCATCTTCATAAAGGATAAGTACACATAAATACTGGTCGAACAACATGACTCTCTTGAGCTACTCCACGTCCAATTAACCATAGGCAAAATTCCCTACCACACTATTCCCTTACTAAGTCCATTTTTAAATCTAACATCCATTTTTTAAGAAAGTTGCAGGATATTTAATGGTAAGACTTATATTTCCTTTTTCACTGAGGTTTCTTGTAAATTTTGTTTTTAGAATAAGTAATTTTTTTATTTTCACTAATGATTTTTTATTCTTTCTAATATGAATTTTAAGAGAAACAAAATATTCCTGCATTTTGATCAAGTGCTTCTTCTTGTTTTGATCTCTTCTCAAATTATTTGATTTTTGACCACTTTCGGGGAAAAATCATGTCAAATTTGGAATGGAGAACAGTTTTAAAGAGATTTTAACTGTCAGCCATGTTGACTGTACCTTCCTTGAGCAAATAAATTTCTTCACATCTGAATCTATATTACATTTATGCAGTTCATCAAAATGTTCATAAATGATACAGATGTTGAGGATGATGTGTTACCAGTATCCTTGAGTTCTTTATTGTGACTGCCAGGTTTAGAAGAGAGACCATAATACATCCATCTCCCCTTAGCTAGATTCTCATTTGTCTTAAAGAGATACTTCTGTGTACTGCACTTGATTGTGAGCTGCATTGCCGAGACAATTCAAATATCGCTAAGACATTTTAACAAAGAACAAAGAGGGTCACTTTCTAGTCTAACTGACTGTAATGGAACTAGTGTGATAGTCATGATGTCAACAGAGCAACAAGAGTATAGTAAGAAATGTGTGAGGCTAAACATGTTGTTTCTGGAGCTGTGAGTAATAAGTGAGGCGAGGAAGAGTGAATGGGGCCATTTTAAGCAACAGACTATAAAGAGAGTGAGACATGTGGCTCCACTTAGGAGATTGATAAGGTTGTTAATGGTGGTTTAGACACTAAATAGCTGTGAAATCTCATAAGAGAGCCAATGACAGATAATATGTGCAAACTGTTAGTACCTCTTTAAATATTCATGCTGTTTGTTACATGCTTATCATTTTCAAGCAGTTCTCTGTCATGTCACACATTCATTCAGCTGATTATTGTGTATTTAAGCAATAACCGATGACGTGGTGTGGTATATTGAAGATTTACCCATGGTTAGCATGGTTTAATCACGAGGTCAAAGCCCTTTCCAATATAACTCTAGTCTCCAGGCAGAAATCCTAATAAACAGTCCTCTAGTTTATTCAGTTCTAGATTAACTTGATTAGCATACTTGCAGGCACTGACCTGCTGCACCATGAGGTAAGTGATGATAGTTTTTCATTGCTGCTTTGTTTTACCTCATTGTTCCATCCACTCTGTTCACCCTCACTTCACTCAGGCTGACTCAACTCCCATACCCTAGCCCCCAAGTCCCACTCACCCCCACTATCCCTACACTTATACTCCAATAACTCCACCCCCTCATTTATGCAAATCTGTCATAATCCCTCCTCCACCATCCCTTCCATTTCCCTAGCCACTGCCCTCCTTAATATTAATATTCTTCCATACTTGACTGTACCTATCTATTTCACTACATAATACACATATTGTCTCTCCAGCTCTACCTTCTGCTTTCTGCCTTACCCTACCTAGCTATCACCTTTAACCTCTCTTTATTCTCCATGACCTCTCCACATTATTACAACTCTTTCTCTCTACAGATACTAAACTGTAAACCCCAACCCCCTGCAATTCTTCTAACCATGCTTTTATCTAGCACACACATACTCTCTCTCTCACTTCTTACCACACTTTTCTACTCTAAATCCTATCTCCTTGTCCCTCAATTTTTCAACTACCTCTGCCACCTGTACTTCTTTATCTATTCAGTCTAACAGCTATACAACCATCTGTCCTAGCCTCTATCAACTAAATCTACTCTACCAATACAAAGTGAAATTTATCTCTTTAACGTATAAAAATAGTCTAGTCTACTAGACATAACTACTACATATTTTCAAACAAACCTCCCCAAACCTGCCACTAACTAGCAGCTATTATTTTACACATTTTATGTTTTCTGCCACACACTTATGCGGCGACATACACCTCAGTCCATGTCCCATTACAACCAGTCCTCCCATACCACCAATCTGCAGCAATTCCCACAAGTCATTATATACGATAACCCTAAATCTCCAAAGTATTCATAATAAAATTTCAGACTTTCATTCTTGGATCGCTCACCAACAACCAGTCATTATTGCCACTACTGAGACCTGGCTAAAACCTTATATTAAAGACAACAAATTTTCCCCCCAGCCTTTCAAACAATAAGATCTGACAGGCCCCAGAAAACCAGAACTGGTTGATGTAGCTCTTCTCTTTCCTAACACCTACAATATAGTTCCATATACTAATCCAAGTCCACAGTTCTCTAATGCCGAAATTCTCATATCTTTCCTAAAAATTAATAATTGCAAAAAATTGTGTACCATAGTTTGTTGCATACCCCCCCTGGCAACAACATGCCCATATCAGAAGATACCCTAGTCTGGATTTCTACTAATATTAAAAATGAAACTATCATCCTAGGTGATGTAAATATCAAATGGCTAGCGCTCAACCTCACCAAACTGATTAATTCCCCAACCAGACCTAACAGAGGCAATGACAATGGATCCATTTTAGACTTGATTCTGGTCAATGACCCAAACAAAATATCCTCAGCCAGTACTCTTCCAAACACCCTCAGTGATCACCTCCCAGCCTTTATAAACAGCCCCCCCATCAAAATCAACACCAGTATAAAAAAATAAGGAACTTGACTAAATGTAATCCACTGACCTTCATCAATTTTCTAAAAAAGACAAATTGGAATATACTAACCCCCCCTCCCTTCATGAGGCAGTTGATTACTTCAGCATTCATTATGGATACTCTAAACAGCCTTGCACCTCTTCATGTACAGAAGATCAAAGCAAACCATGCTCCATGGCTAACAAAGCCTACTAGACATCTTATGCATGCCAGAAACAAAATATGGAAGCTATGGCAATCAAATAAAAACACTTCAGACCTGTTAAAATTCAAACAACTTCACAATCAGGTAAAAAGACTAGTCAACAAAGATAAAAAAAAAATACTTAAAACTTAAGTCTAATCACAAGCAGCACCCCCAAAAATTCTGGAATTCCATTACATCGCTACTAAATCCAGGTACAAAAAACTACCCGTGTCCACATTCTGACAAATCACCTCAAAAAACAGCCTCTCTCTTTAACTCTTTCTTTATCAACACTATTGCTGATAGCATGGCTAACTTTCTCCAAGCAACTATGCCATAAGCAGCACGTCTTCATCAAAACTATCTTCTTACTCACCCTCCTCTACTCCCACCAATTATTCCCAAAAACCTACCATCCCCTCTACATCCACTTTCACTCTAAATCTCATTCCAGTAACCATAATAAAGAGACTACTTCTAAAGCTCAAACCTTGCTCTAATGCTCCTGATGACATATCCTCAGAATATCTAAATATTGCTGCAGATGCCACTGCCTACCCCATAAGTGTTCTTTTCAATAGACCCAGCCAAGAATCCTATGTCCCCAAAACCTGGAAAAAAGAATTTATTCTCCCTCTTCACAAAGGTAACAAGAATATTAACATCACAAACTTCTGATCTATCACCAGTCTCTCTCCTGTCTCCAAGATCTTGGAAAAATGCATGCATATTCAAGTTCTTCACCTTCTTCTTCATAACCAAATCCTATCACCCACACAACATGGATTTAGATTAGGTCATAGTATAACAACTGCCCTTATTTATTTTATGGACACAGTTACTAGAGCCCTGACACTGGCAAAATTGTCTAAGCCCTCTTCCTATACCTATCAAAAGCATTCAACACTGTTTGTCACCCTTTACTTCTAACCCAACTCTCTAAGTTTAGCCTTTTCTACCCCACACTCAATTGGTTCTCAAGTTACTTAGCTAAACAACAGGCTGTCAAATGGCATAATTCCATCTCCCCATTTCTTAACACCTCTACTGGGGCTCCATACTTAGACCTCTCTTATTTTGCATTTTAATTAACAATTTTCATTCATATCTGTCTCAAGGATCTTTTATTCAGTATATGTAGATGACTCAACTATTCTCTGTACTGCTGACTCCATTTCTGACCTACAACAATCAACTCAAATGGCTTTCTCCTCCACTGAATCCTGGATGTACAATAAGCATCTATCCCTGAACCCAAATAAAACCAAAATCATAGTATTGCTTAAGTAAAACCCTGTTCACAATTTCTTCTCAAAGTAAGGCAATAATCAAAGTTGCTAACCACACAAAATTTCTAGGAGTCACTATTGATGAACACAAGAAATTTGACCTGCACACACAACATAACATCTGAAAAACTCACCAAAAACTCAGAAATCTTTATAGACATAATCACTTCCTAAGCACCTCCACCAAACAAACCCTTGCTTCCACTTACCTACACCCTCACTAATCTGTTCTGTCCCTCTACTTACTAACCTCCAATCCTCATTAAAAACTAAGCTTGAGACATGTTACAACACAATTGCCAAATTTGTGACAAATTCTAAATACTCTATCCATCAGTGTACCACTCTACACTTCATGAAATGACTGGAAATACCACACTATCTTTCCTATTTGCAACTAACTACAGCTCAAAAAATGCTCTTTAAACCCTCAGATTGTCCTGCCCTTAGTTTTATATTTAACTACTACCAACCAAAGGGGCCCTCAGATCTGAGAATCAGCAGTTCTTGCAGGTACACAAACCTAACCTGCCATTTGGCTAGCTTCTTTAGTCCTGCTCAGTAGCCAAAAACAGGAATGCCCTACTGCTATCAGTTTGAACAACCCAAAATCCTACCTTTTTCAAAACTACCTATCTTCAGTCTGGAATTGCACCTGTACTAAGCCACCTTAGAATATGTATTACTGTGATGTTTTCTTATCCACTATCAAATAATGTTGTGTGAAAATCCTCACTACTCTAATATCTTGAGATTTACACAATGTTACTTTTTATTTTGATGTTACCTAATTGTTTATCTTGCACTTATAAGTCATTTAATTTTTAGTATTTTTCCTTTGCTGTATATACTTTTTTTATCATTATATATATATATCATTGTGTATATTTCAATCCTTTATGTTCATGTACTGAGGAGCTTTTCTCCCTGGGCCTCCACTGAAAATGGGTTCTGAATGGCCCAGTGGACTTTCTGGCAAACAAAACGCAAATAAATAAATACATTTTGCAGTGCTTGATACTATCATGGGCTTCTGACAGATCAGCTTGATTCAAACCATCCAAAGATGCATATATTTAACACATTATTGGCAATACAAATTCTTATGAATGCCATTGGTGTTTTTTTCTTTTTTTGCATGAGATATTCCAAAGAGTTGTTGTGCAGATTAGTGAGGAAGTAGAAGGTGTCAAGAATAATATTGATGCTATCTTGGTTTGGGATGTGACCAAAATGGAACATGACAAAAGACAGAAAAGTGTTGAAAAGGTAACACAAAATAATTTCTCAGACTGAATAAAGAATAATGATGGATATGTGTGACTAGTATGAGCTATTTGCATATTTCTTGGGGCATCAAGGTGTGCAAACTAATTCATGCAAAAGATAAGAGTAGTTGCCTAAATAGCAAGAAAGTTAGAAATGCAAACGTTGGTCTTAATTTCTAGCACTTTTCAGTGCTTTTGTAAGCTTATTCCAAAATGTCAATAGTGTCTGTGTCTTTGAGAAGGCTGCTTGAAAAAGGAATACAATGACATCTGATGCAGGGACAAGAGCAAAGTTTCAAAGGGATAAAAATGACATTAATATCAACAACTGCATAATATTATCATAGGACAAAGCCAGCTGTGTGGCAAATAGATGCAGGCTGGTACAGAAGCTGTGCTGCAGAAGGAGGGGGGACACAGTTTCCTGTTCAGTTAATGTTCATCATATTAAATTGCTGCTGCAGTAGCCTTAGTTATGTGGGTTACATCCTGCTAAGTCATACAGATGACCGGCTTCAAGGGAACCTTCCAAGCACCTGAAGTGTTAGCTCAAGCTGAGCCGAAGAAAGAGTGGTTTAACTGAGGCACAAACAAAATATAAGTACATTAATTGTAGAAACTACGTCTAGGTCAAAATGCCTTAATAACAGACTGACTCCATAAATTTTGAATTGAAAACTTTGTGGTCTATCCCAGAGTCTTTTTTTAAAGTATTCAGATTGTTCAAAATATGTACGCTGTGTGGTAAGCTATTTCAAATTCTTGGAAGTACTTGGGTAATATATCTGCTGCTGCAGGAAGTCTTATTCATATATATGTGAACATGTAAATGCTGATATTTATGATTTCTATAATTGATGCATATATTTAAATCAAATAATACTTTCAAAATTGCAAAAAAATGACCAACGCAGGCAAATCTCCAGGTTCAAGGACAGTCTTTTAATAAACACACAGGCGTTTTCACTAAATGCTTCTTTAAGTGTAACATATTTATTTTATTTTATTTATTTTACATTTGTTAACCGGGCTGGTCTAACTGGATACATATCCGTTTTCAGTAGAGGCCCGAGGAGAAAAGCTCCAATACACAATAGAAGTACATATTTAAATTGTAAGATTCAAAGTATTGTTACAACAAGAGAATGCAGCTTACATATGCAGGAATGAAATTTTACATAGATGTTATATAACACTAAAGGACAGACAGGAAATTATACACAGAACATTGATTTCGTTAAAGATACTGAAAAATAGACTGAAATCAGAGATTTTCCTTATTACTAAAAGGAAAGAGAAATTTTAGTGATTTGCAATTAGGGAAATGGGCTAGGGAAGTGGACCTAGAAGTAATGAGATATGTAGTTAGTCAGGTTCTCGACATGGGCATGTCCATTGTGTGGAGAGATATTCTTTAAGGTTAGCTTTGAAATGATAGAGCGAAGAAGTAAGTCTAAGGTTGTTTGGCAGGGAGTTCCACTGCTTGCCAATGGAATTTGCATAAAGGGCATCCCCACCTGAGTTTTTTGCTTTAATGGTTAGGATCTGTATGCTGTTTGATGATCGGAGACTGTTGAGGTTAGTATATGGAGTTAGAATTTTGCACAGTGAGGGAGTTCTATCAGGATGGTTGATTATTTTATAAGCTTCAAGAGTTGGCTAAGTTTGAGGAGATTTGGCAGTTCCAACCAGCCAAGTCTTCGCAGATTAAGGCAATGATGGGTTCGATAAGGGGAACCTGTAATAAATCTGGCAATGTGGTTATAGGCAAGAGAGAGCATGTTAAGTTCATGTTTATTGAGAAAAGAGAGGATCGGGAAGCATAGAGGAGGGAAGAGAGGAGATGGGTGCGAGCAATAGTTAATTTGGTAGTGGGAGTTAGGAAGTTTTTAATTCTGTACATAGATCCTAGTTTTTTGTTAACAGACTTTACTGTTTGGGTAATGTGTATGTCAAATTTGAGCTTATGATCAATAGTGACACCTAGCAGTTTGGTACTGGTGACAGGGGTTATGAGGGTCCCATTAGTGGATTTAATATGAAAGGTTGTGTTGTTAGTGTTTGGGAGTTCTTTACCTAGAGGTGAGAAGACGTTGGGGAAGAAAAGTAATAGTTTGGTTTTAGCTGGGTTAAGTAGAAGTTTTAAGTCAGTGAACCATTTTCAACTAGTGCAAAACAATGTTGTGTGGTCATTTGGAGATTCGAGAGGGAGACGCCGGAGCAGATTAAGGTGGAGTCGTCGGCGATTGTATGCAGGTGGATTTAGGGATGATTGATTGAAGGTCATTTATGAAGATGGAAAACAGAAGTGGGCCCAGTATTGAGCCCTGAGGAACGCTATGGTATTCGGGAGCAGTCCCGATATTCGGTTTTGCCATAGGACAGCTTGTTGCCTACCAGTGAGGTAGGAATTGAACCAGTTTAGTGCTGGAGTGTCCAGACGTAGGGTTTCAAGGATGTTGAGAAGGAATTGATGATTGACCATATCGAATGCTTTGATAGGTCCAGAAAGAGGGCAGATGATATGAGTTTGTTATTGCGATTGTTGTTGATTGAGTCAATAAAGGAAAGGAGGGCAGTAGTTGTACTATGGTGCAGACGAAACCATGCTGGGCATTGGACAAGAGATTATTAGAGGTCAGATAGTGAAGAAGTTGTTTGTGGATGCATCTTTCCATGATTTTCGCTATGGGGACAGGATGGCTATTGGTCTATAATTTGACATTTCCAGGGAGGTACCTCCTTTGTGAAGTGGAATGATATAGGAAGTCTTCCAGATTGAGGGAATGTTCATCTCAGTTATAGATCTGTTTATTAGGATTGATATGGGGTAGGCTATTTCATCAGATGCAATTTGTAAGAATTCAGGAAGGTGGTCAGCCGCTAGGGTAGTTGGTTTGAGTTTTTTTAGGAGGGAGCGTACATAGGAGGAAGAGACTGGCTTCAAACTAAAGGGGTAGGGTTGTCACGTCGCAGTTTAGCAGCAGGTGGGGAAGTGGAGGTAAGGTGACTGGCTAAAGTTTGGATAGTCTCAGTGAAGAAGGAGTTAAAGGTGTTGGCTACTTCTTCTTGGCCTTTCTCTAAGAGTTTCTCAGGGGTTGGGGTGGAAGTTTTGCCTGGGTGCAGAAGGTTGTTAAAACCTGCCCAGAATTTCTTTGGATTGTTCTGGTGTTTTTGCTGGAGGCTGCAGAAGTATTGTTTTTTGTCTTGGGTTATGGCAGTTTTCGTGGCATTTCTTAGTTGTTGAAATTTAAAACGGTCTTGGGGGGTTTTTGTGGCTCTCCATTTTTCCCAGGCTTGGTCGCGAAGTTTGATTTTGGATTTAGTATCAGTAGTGAGCCAAGGTGCTATGCGAGTTTTGGTTCTAATTTGTCTATGTGGAGCATGTGAGTCAAGTATCTTAAGGAACGTGTCATTGAAGTGGGACACACTCTCTTCTAGTGGAAGAGTCTTTAATATGGTCCAGTTGCAGAATTTCAGGTCAGCAAGAAATAATTGAGGGACGAATTTTTTTTTGTTTCTGATTAATCTATATAGGGGGGTGTTAGAAGTTGGGCATTTATGTTTAATGATATAAGTTATTAGGTGATCGCTGAGGTCACAGGGAAGGGTGCCAGTGGTGTAGTTATTAGAGTCTCTATTAGTAAGGATCCAGTCAATTATACTTTCTTTTGAAGTGAGTTGCCTATTCTGGTTGGGGATAGGATATTTTGGGAGAAACCATATAGGTTAATAGGTTGTGGAGTTGTATGGGTAGAGTAGAGAGACCAGTCAATGTTGACGTCTCCAAGAACTATGGTTTCTTGTGGGTAGTTGATGGCTAGCCAGCTCAGGGATTGCTCCAGGTTTTCTGTGTTCTTCCCTGGCGGGATATAGGTTACAATAAGGTTGATGCATTTTTGAGTGTTTAGGCAGATCTGTAGGGCTATAATTTCTAGGTTTGAGATCATAGGAGGTTGTACTTGGTTCTTAAGGATGTTTAGTTTATTTTTAAACATAATAGCTATACCTCCACCTTTTTTCTTTGCACGATCAGCCCTGAGAATATTGTACCCGGGTGGGAGGATCTCTTCATTCTTAGTAGAGGGTTTTAGCCATGTTTCGGTTAGACACATGATGTCAGGGGAATGACTATCTATGATGGCGTGAAGGTTGTGAATTTTGTTGTTAATGCTTCTTAGGTTCAGGTGTAATATTAGAAGGGAGTCAGTAGGTTTTCGGGTTAAATTATAGGGATTAGAGATTGGCATAGTGGTGGGACCTGGGTTTGGGTGAATATCTCCATCGATATTAATACAGTTTTTCAAGTAAACTAAAAGTCTTTGTAGTTTAAATAGTATTTTGAGATTAGTTTTGTTATGTGGGATTTTAGGTGTTGAAGTGTCGGGTGGACTATTTTGGGAGATATATTTTGGCCTGGTAGATTGAGGGTGGTATATAACTGTCATGGAGATTAAATTGGGAGTTGGTGTGGCACTTAGGGAAAGGAATGCCTATAAGAGTTTGGTTTTCATATATTGTTAGGATATAGGTGGTGATGAGAAGTAAAATTATGATGGGGTAATAGTATAAGTGAAATTTGCCATACTGAAGTAGGGAAGTAGGTAACGAGTGGGGAAGAGACTTTGTGTTGGGTTTGCTAGAGGGTTGGGCCTTGGGGTGGGAGGAGTTATGGAGTTTGACAAGGGAGCCTTGGATTTGTTAAGTGGGAAAGTGGGAGGGACTATTTGTAGCTATAAAAGTAGGGATGCTGGGGCGGTGGGATAAGGGGCAGGGAGGGAGCGGAGCAGAGCCCGAGGAAGCGGAGCGGGGCATACACCGCCAGGAGACTTTACAGGGTTTTAAAGGTAACAGTTCCAGTAGTATAATTCAACACAATGGAGTTACTAGTGCTGAATTTATAAAGATACAATTTTTTACAGGCTTTGTATTGTTAAAGTCCTCAAGATAGTGTGTCAGGTTCTTGACAAGGACAGTATAGTTCTCTCTGAATAGGGTACTAATGTTTTGTATTTACCCTGATTTTTAAGAAGAGTTGAGGCTTCTGGTTTAGTTTTCTTTTATGGTCCTGATGGGCTGCTGTTAGGTCTTGGGAACCACAGGAAGCTAGGCAAGGGAGGGCTACCTGTGATACAAGTGAGGGAGAGAGATATGAGTATTAGTGTTAATAAAGGTTGAAAAATAGTAATAGCAGGCTACAACAGCTATCCTTTTTAGCCACAAACACACTCAAATGTCTTCATAATCCATAAAGTATGCAGTAAAAGAGAAACATTCAAATACTATGAGATGGCATCTAATGACTTCAGCTTTGTTAAATAGACAGCAGATACAGAAATTATAACTTTAAATGAGTTCAGCTCTAGGTCGCTAATGCATTATGCTTAAAAGATGCCTAGAGTTGGTCAGGAACATGTGCAGGCCTTTGCATAGTCTTTAAAACACATTCTTGTACATAAAATAGCATCCAGTTACTTTAAATGATTACAGAATTAGGTCGCATATGGTTTATGATACAAAGACATTAAATGTAAGTCAGTAACATTTGCGAGCATTTACATAAGCAGTAAAACACATTCAGTTCCTTTAAAATAGATTCAGTTGCCTTCGTATACTTAGAATAGCGTTCACATTACTAAATTATGACTTTAAATGACAGTAACATTTGCGTAGCTTACATAAGCAGTAAAACACAATTCAGTTCCTTTAAAATAGATTCAGTTGCCTTCAGATACTTAGAATAGGGTTCAGATTACTAAATTATAACTTTAAATGACAGTAACATTTGCGCGTGCAGCGTTACACAAGCAGTAAAACACCAATTCAGGTCCTTAAAATAGATTCAGTTGCCTTCTTATAATTAGAATAGCGTTCAGATTACTACATTATAGCTTTAAATGACCACAGAACTAGGTCGTATATGTGTTGTGCTGAAAAGACGCCAAGAGTGCACAACACGCAAGCCTTTGCTTTAGGTACCACCAGGAGACTTTACAGGGTTTTAAAGGTAACAGTTCCAGTAGTATAATTCAACACAATGGAGTTACTAGTGCTGAATTTATAAAGATACAATTTTTTACAGGCTTTGTATTGTTAAAGTCCTCAAGATAGAGTGTCAGGTTCTTGACAAGGACAGTATAGTTCTCTCTGAATAGGGTACTAATGTTTTGTATTTACCCTGATTTTTAAGAAGAGTTGAGGCTTCTGGTTTAGTTTTCTTTTATGGTCCTGATGGGCTGCTGTTAGGTCTTGGGAACCACAGGAAGCTAGGCAAGGGAGGGGGCTACCTGTGATACAAGTGAGGGAGAGAGATATGAGTATTAGTGTTAATAAAGGTTGAAAAATAGTGATAGCAGGCTACAACAGATATCCTTTTTAGCCACAAACACACTCAAATGTCTTCATAATCCATAAAGTATGCAGTAAAAGAGAAACATTCAAATACTATGAGATGGCATCTAATGACTTCAGCTTTGTTAAATAGACAGCAGATACAGAAATTATAACTTTAAATGAGTTCAGCTCTAGGTCGCTAATGCATTATGCTTAAAAGATGCCTAGAGTTGGTCAGGAACATGTGCAGGCCTTTGCATAGTCTTTAAAACACATTCTTGTACATAAAATAGCATCCAGTTACTTTAATTGATTACAGAATTAGGTCGCATATGGTTTATGATACAAAGACATTAAATGTAAGTCAGTAACATTTATGAGCATTTACATAAGCAGTAAAACACATTCAGTTCCTTTAAAATAGATTCAGTTGCCTTCAGATACTTAGAATAGCGCTCACATTACTAAATTATAACTTTAAATGACAGTAACATTTGCGGGTTATGGTACATAAGCAGTAAAACACAATTCAGTTCCTTTAAAATAGATTCAGTTGCCTTCGTATACTTAGAATAGGGTTCAGATTACTAAATTATAACTTTAAATGACAGTAACATTTATGCGTTTACACAAGCAGTAAAACACCAATTCAGGTCCTTAAAATAGATTCAGTTGCCTTCTTATAATTAGAATAGCGTTCAGATTACTACATTATAGCTTTAAATGACCACAGAACTAGGTTGTATATGTGCTGTGCTGAAAAGACGCCAAGAGTGCGTCACAACACGTGCAAGCCTTTGCTTTAGGTACCACCAGGAGACTTTACAGGGTTTTAAAGGTAACAGTTCCAGTAGTATAATTCAACACAATGGAGTTACTAGTGCTGAATTTATAAAGATACAATTTTTTACAGGCTTTGTATTGTTAAAGTCCCCAAGATAGAGTGTCAGGTTCTTGACAAGGACAGTATAGTTCTCTCTGAATAGGGTACTAATGTTTTGTATTTACCCTGATTTTTAAGAAGAGTTGAGGCTTCTGGTTTAGTTTTCTTTTATGGTCCTGATGGGCTGCTGTTAGGTCTTGGGAACCACAGGAAGCTAGGCAAGGGAGGGGGCTACCTTAAATGGATTATAGAAAGGAAAATACAGTGCTTGTTCCAATATAACGCTCTGAAATAGAAGATCTCAGGCAAAACAAAATCTGTTTCTCTACAAACTGCACTTGCTGTGATATACCTCACCATCAACTCTAACATTAAACTAACTCATCATAACTCAATCTCATCATCTAACTCAACATAAAAACTAAATACCTAAGTCACCATATTTAACTAGTAAATCTCAAATTACATGACAATTTTTATATGTATATATATATATATATATATATATATATATGTATATATATATATATATATATATATATATATATATATATATATATATATATATACATATATTTTTATATACTTTAATATCATTCTTTGAATGATTTTTAGGATTTGTACCTTTAAATTGGAATTTGAATTTGTCATGTGATTTGAGATTTAATAGTTAAATATGGTGCCTTAGGTATTTAGTTTTTATGATACACCTGAAGAAGCATTTGGTGAAAGTGCTTGTGTGTTTATTAAAAGACTGTCCGTGAACCTAGAGCTTTGCCTGCGTTGCTCATTTTTTGCAATAGGATTTCTGTTTATTTGGAACGGAGGTACCTGGGGAGCAGTGGCCGTTGTTTTTTCAATACTTTCAAAATATCATTGTTGATGGCTCTGTATGCCAGGTTTGCCTTACTACAAAACTATCTGTAATAAAGTGTCAGTAAATTCAGCCTTATACATCCATCTTGATAGTTTACTGTTTTAACAAAGGGAATACATTTAGAATATTTTATTTGTAGTAATTCCAGCATATTCAGTTGGTTCAAAGTATACACACAAAAAGAGTTATTTCATTTGAGCAAAGGTGTTCTGCAAATAGCATAAAGCTTTTCTATGTCTTATTCATCTTTTAAAGAGATGCATCTAAGCATTCTGCCCATCTGTTCTAGTGTCATAGTACCTAAAATTGTTAACATGGGTCTCAAAGGGCAACTTGTTATTTATTGTTATTCCAACTTCTTCAAGAATAATATTATTTATAACTACAGGCCATATAAGTACCTGTCTCCCAAAACACATAACTTTACATTTGTCACCACTAAAGGTAAGTCCTACACCTTTATTCCATTTAGTGACATGTATAAAATATTTATTACAGTAATGTTTTTTGATACTGCCATAAACAAACTCCATTTAACAATCATCAGTGTATTTACTAGTCCAGCAGAATTTGCAAGTTAGCATAGCAGAAAAAAAGACTGAGTTAAATAAAAAGGGGCCTCGTACTGACCATTGTGGAAGTCCAGAGATTTAGGTAAATAACTATATCGAATTCATTGTCATGTTACATACTCTATATATTCCACAAGATAGTTATTAATCCATTTACACAGATAAGGATTAAAATGGTACTTTTCAGAGCTTTATTTATTGACAAATGTGGTAGAGTGTCAAAAACGTTGGTATGATCCAAAAAATGACACACACGGAAAGTCCCAAATCTATTGCTAAGCTAACTTGGTAATAAAATTCCACAAGGTTGGTGAGTGTTGACATACCCATCATAAAATAATATTGATTTATATCAATAGAGTTTGTACTGTTTCTGAGGCTTTTAATAAGTGGATTAGACAACTTTCAAAACACTTACTCAACAAAGATGTGTGCTCAGACTGAAATAGCACTTCTGGCTATTATTTATGTAGGAGACAAATGTGTCTGGAGACAGATCATGAGTGATTATATAGTATTATGTTTTCAATAAATCTTATTGATCTTAGAAAAGTAAGACTTGAAAACTGTATTTAATTCTGGAAGATAGAGCTACTTTGCAGATGTATGTAGCAGGGCCTAGTTACTAATAGGTAAGAAAGACTTGCTGAATTAAGAAGTTGAACTGGCATTACCAATTTCATATCTGTTGGAGCATGATGAAAGGCTGTCAAAAACTGTGAAGTGTGCAGAGAGTGTTACAGAAGTATAGCTGCTGAGAGTCATGGTAATATCAAGATGGCAGATGAAAAGAAAGTACCAGAATAAATCCATATGTACTACATGTAATGGGGTCTGTGTCATATAATCGAATGGCCACATTGTTGCATGTCATTTCATTGACAATGCAGGCAGTCAAACTGTTCTAACTGAGATTGTATTATGGTAGAGATCAGGAAATTCACCCTTTTTCCCACTGTAGCGAGATCTCAGAGTTGGTTCGTATAATTAATGGGGGTGTGGGGGTTCAATGGACTGCATTGTCGAAGAGATGATGTTCAACAATGTGGCCATTCAATTATATGACATAGACCCCATGTCATGATGATATCATCTATGTCTTAAGGGCCATTGTTCAACTCAAACACATTAATAGTTCCTCTCAATTTAAAGAAAAAATACTTGTGAACATACATAAGGAACATCTTGTAATTATGAACTGTTAGGAAAAACATGAAATACTATATTTTGCAATGTCTCATCAGATTGAAATAATGGTAAAGAATTGTCAATCGTATTAGATTTTCTCAGAAATAATGTGAAAATGGGATACCTCCAAATTAAATTTCATAAAGGCCATTTTTCAGAGTTGCATAACTTAACATAAACTTAGGACAACATTACCATTGTCTTGAACAATGATACAAACTGAAGCTGTACCAAATGTAAAGGAAGCATATTAGGAAGTCCTGAAAAGTCAAAAACTCTACTGTGACAGAATGACAAAGAGGGTTATATTCATTACTTTTGAGAGAAATAGTAAAGAGTACAAAATTCATTTGCTAAGAATTCAGAACAGTAAAAGAAGCCATAATAACAAGAAGATCTTACATTGTTGAACCAAGATAAGATAATCTACTGGTAAGAAAAACAGGTATCTCTATAAAAAGAATGACTTCATTCCATAAGAAAGACAGTTCATTTTGATCACTGACAAATGTGCCAAACAATTTCAGATGATGATGTAGTTACCAGATAAGGGATTTGTACTGTATCTTCAAGACTTCTCTGAAAGAGACATATTTCCAGAGAGTTGTCATCCAAACTTATCAGAGAGTGATGATATGTTACCTGGAAAGACTACTCAGCATGATATGGTGTACATACTAGATGAAACAACAGAATAAGGTATTTAAATATACATCTAACACTAAATACCAAAAAACTGGGAGAAAGACCAAGGCAAAAGTGCAAAAAGAGCAAGTTGCAGAAAAAAAATTGTGAGACATGCTCCACAGCGGCCAGTTCAGTTTTACTTAAACCATCTATGGAAAATTGAAAGACATTTAACAAGACTGAGACAACTGTCTTTTTGTTCTGGAATTGGCAACATAAAAATATTTGGTTTGCCTACATTAATAGCTAATGGTTAACATATGCATAGGGAGGAGGATTATGAATGCTAACAAGTGACATAAGCTTGTTCCTAGTGAGATTTGTGAAGTGTTACAACAGAGCATGTGCTCGTATACAGTGGTTTTGCAAGTTAAGGTTTGTAGAGATGTTTGGTAATTTAAAAATATATTTATTTGCTGTTTTGTAAAGTTACTATCTCTGTAATTTAAAGAATCTAACCATGATTAACCATAACAGCAGCAATTGATAGGGGCTTAATTCAATTATCCTAAAGAAAAAAGGAAAGTATTGAACTGGGTCCGCAATCAAACATGAAATCTGTGTGAGTATAGCTACCTTAGTAGGGAAAAACTGATATACGTATTGAGTGAGGGCTAACGAAAGCAATTAAAATTTGAGAGCCATTACAGGCTGAGGGCTTTGCATCTCCCCAAAACAGGCATTTCAGTGAGAGAGAATTGTTTGAGGTCATTGGCTGACTGAGGTCTCCTGGACTACAGCTTAGACTAAGCACCTCATTGATTCTTTTGAGATTTCTTTCTTAAAAGCTGTCTCAGGTTTCAACTTTCTGTTACCTAAGAAGCTCAGTTGTGAGTGTTCAGCCATTTTACAGTGAGCTGATTGAAGGAAGGACACTCAGCAAACTTGGAGCTACAATATATAACATTAAGTATTCTGTTTTTTGTTTATTTTGTTCTTTATTTCTTTGTTGTTTATAACACTTTGTGTACTGTGTATTTTTTCTAGCTAGTTTCACTGTGTGTGAGGTATTAACTGGAAATTGTCCACTCTTATTAAGCATCTGTTGGGTTGTTTGTTTATGATAACTTGTTGCAGTTAAACTTTTTTTCTAGTGGCTCCTTTAGCTGTTTAAAACTTTCATTTAAAGGCTCACTGCTGCTTTTCAGCTGTGAGTAACATTTCTGCTGTTTTTTTCCCACCCCCCTCCCTCCCTGTTGGTATAGTGTTTTTATAGTTGGTGGCTTTGCATTTGCCCGCCCCTAGTGTAAATTTGATCTGGGACCCTCCTCCCAGTCTAGTGTCATTACCTCATTCTACCCAGTACAGGGAGAGCATTTGAGAAGGCCAATCAGCTTAGTTTCTGCTACTCCTTTCTCTCTTTCCTTTCTCTCTTTCCAAAAAAAAAAAAAAAAAAAAAAAATCTGCTTTTACTGTATTTGTGTTTTTTCCTACTTTATTTTGCTTTTAAGGCCATCTTAAAAGTACTCAATTGTATTTATTACTGCTTGGTGTAACTCATTGTAAGCCTTTTAGTTTAAGCACCTGGGCTTCAGACCAGTTTTACATTAGGAAGGTTTGTGGTCTGCACTGTAGTGGCAGAACAGGTAGCTTACATCCTTCTAAGTTGGGAACTGCTGATTGAGGGCTCAGTGTCTGTTATTCTAAAAGTGTATTAATTCTGGTTTAAGCACTTGGGCTTGAGGCCAGTTATTTTACATTAAGAGGGTTTGTGTTCTGCACTCTTGTGGGAGGAGAGGCT